>NW_028227259.1:14227500-14287500 GCF_978045245.1 Mus caroli
TATCAGATTTAGGAGTTCTCTGGTGGAATTTTTAGGGTCACTTATATATACTATCATATCATCTGCAAATAGTGATATTTTGACTTCTTACTTTCCAATTTGTATCCCCTTGATCTCCTTTTGCTGTCTAATATCTCTGGCTAGGACTTCAAGTACTATATTGAATAGGTAGGGAGAAAGTGGGCAGCCTTGTCTAGTCCCTGATTCCAGCTTCTCACCATTTACTTTGATGTTGGCTACTGGTTTGCTCTATATTGCTTTTATTATGTTTAGGTATGGGCCTTGAATCCCTGATCTTTCCATGACTTTTATCATGAACAGTTGTTGGATTTTGTCAAATGCTTTCTCAGCATCTAACGAGATGATCATGTGATTTTTGTCCTTGAGTTTGTTTATATAGTGGATTACACTGATGGATTTCTGTATATTAAACCATCCCTGCATCCCTGGGATGAAGCCTACTTGGTTATGATGGATGATTGTTTTGATGTGTTCTTGGATTTGGTTGGCAAGGATTTTATTGAGTATTTTTGAATAGATATTCATAAGGGAAATTGGTCTGAAGTTCTCTTTCTTTATTGGATCTTTCTGTGGTTTAGGTATCAGAGTAACTGTGGCTTCATAGAATGAATTGGGTAGAGTACCTTCTGTTTCTATTTTGTGAAACAGTTTGAGGAGAGTTGGAATTAGGTCTTCTTTGAAGGTCTGACAGAACTCTTCACTAAACCCATTTGGTCCTGGGCTTTTTTTTTGGTTGGGAGACTATTGATGACTGTTTCTATTTCTTTAGGGGAAATGGGACTGTTAAGATCGTTAATCTGATCATGATTTGACTTTGGTACCTGGCATTTGTCTAGGAAGTTGTCCATTTCATCCATGTTTTCCAGTTTTGTTGAGTATAGCCTTTTGTAGTAGGATATGATGATGTTTTGGATTTCCTCAGGATCTGTTGTTATGTCTCCTTTTTCATTTCTGATTTTGTTAATTAGGATACTGTCCCTGTGCCCTCTAGTTAGTCTGGCTAGGTGTTTATCTGTCTTGTTGATTTTCTCAAAGAACCAGATCCTGGTTTGGTTGAGTCTTTGAATAGTTCTTTTTGTTTCCACTTGGTTGATTTCAGCCCAAAGTTTGATTATTTCTTGCCATCTACTCCTTTTTGGTGAATTTCCTTCCTTTCATTCTAGAGCTTCTAGGTGTGCTGTCAGACTACTAGTGTATGCTCTCTCTAGTTTCTTTTTGGAGGCACTCAGGGATATGAGTTTTCCTCCTAGAAATGCTCTCATTGTGTCCCATAAGTTTGGGTATGTTGTGGCTTCATTTTCATTAAACTCGAAAAAGTCCTTACTTTCTTTCTTTATTCCTTCCTTGACCAAGGTATCATTGAGAAGAGTGTTGTTTAGTTTACACATGTGTGTTGGCTTTCTATTATTTATTTTGTTATTGAAGATCAGCCTTAGTCCGTGGTGATATGATAGGGTGCACAGAATAATTTCAATATTTTTGTATCTGTTGAGGTCTGTTTATATGGTCAATTTTGGAGAAGGTACCATGAGGTGCTGAGAAGAAGGTATATCCTTTTGTTTTAGGATAAAATGTTTTGTAGATATCAGTTAAATCCATTTGTTTCATAACTCCTGTTAGTGTCCATGTATCTCTGTTTAGTTTCTGTTTCCATGATCCATTCATTGGTGAGAGTGAAAGACCCCCGGAGGGCAGACCCTCACTCAAGCCTCGGGACAGCCGCGTACCCAAGAAGACACTGAGACCGAACTTAAGATGTAGAGAGTAAGATTTAATAAAGCCACAACAAGAAAGCACATAAAAAGCACATAAACCAGAGCTCTGGGGTCAAAACTCATACACCAGGCATGGTGTAGAGGAGATTCGACCCCGACCCAAATTTTTCACAGGCTTATATAGAAAAAAGCCAAGGGGAGGAGTGGGGCAGGGAAAAGTACAAGTTTGCTTAACTGAGGGGTTTTGCCAAGGGTGTTTTACATCCTATATTTTGGCAATGTACCCGATCTATTGGAACATTCTGGGGTAGTACCAGGAGGCCCTTATCTCAAAAATGTTCTTGGAACAGTCCTCAGTTAGGAGGGGTAGGACTAGGTTTGTTCCAGGAGACCCTTATCTAAAAAATGTTCCTGGAACAGTTTTTAATTGGGAGGGGGTCGGACTCTGGGGTGAAGAGTTCAGGAATGTACTCTGGGGTGAAAAGTTCAGGAGTGTTCCGGGAACAGTCTCCAGATGGGAGGGGTAGGACTCTGAGTTGAAGAGTTCAGGTGTTCAGTAATTTTCCTCTTTCATTCCCCACTCCTTCTAGTAAGTAGCTCTAATCTTAGAGCGAGTTTCCGGCCTCTTGGAGGACCCGATATTGTTGCCTTAGTACCATAACCTGTACTGCATTTATTCTTTCTCTAACATGGGAACAAAAACAGAATAAGAAGGATTAGTAAACAGAACTAGGCAGGGGCTCTTTTAGCGAGGCTTGAGGGTCTGGGCATGATGTAGGTGCACGTAGATCAGATCTCTGGCTGGAACTGGTGAGATGTCCTTGGGGTACCCAGCTCGTTCACTGTAGCCAGTTGTGACCAGACTTCTTTCTGTACCACTTGCAAGCCTTTTAACTTAGCATACAGATTATTATTATAACAACATAGGTTTAAACACATCATTTAAGACTATGATGGGCATAGGAGTCTCATAAAGGATCTTAAAAAGAGTAAAACTGAATCAAGAGGGAGTATTTCTAGTACGTTTAAATAGGGCATAGGGAAGGAACACCAAGTCTGTGCCAGTCTCCACGATTAATTTTGTCGAGGTCTGTTTTAGAGTTTTAAACTAATTTTTTATCTGTCCTGAGCTCTGAGGTCTGTACACACAATGTAATTTTTATTTGACCTCTAAATACTTGGCCACACCCTGACTTACCTGGGCAACAAAGGCAGGGCCATTATCTGACACTATTGCTTTTGGCACTCTGAACCTTGGAAAAATTTTCTTTAATTTTTCTTGATGACTATGTGAGCAGTCTCATTTTTACAGGGAAAAGCTTTTATCCATTTTGAGAACGTTCACAAAAACCAGAAGGTATTCATACACATATTTTTTCTCAGTAAAGTCTATTTTCCAGTTGATATCAGGTCTGTCTTTTCAAGGGAGGACTAGTTTTCTTCTTTCAGTTTAGTCTTCAGACTGCCAGGATTATTGCTCTTTGGGATGCCTGTTTGGCGGTTAGATCTGCCATCTGATTTCTTTTGTTCACAGCATCTTAGGTCTTTTTCTGCAGATGTCAACAGCTTTCTTTGTCTGTATATTGTTCTGTTTTCTATCTGCCACTGCCGCTCCTGCTTTCCTTTTTCCCTCTACCACAAAGCTGCTACCATCTGTGTACCAGGCAGGCATACCTGGCCAAGGCTGATCAGTCAGATCCCTCCTCGTTCCAGTTTTTTCAGCCAGGACATCAGCACATTGATGTACAGGAGTGGAGTCATCCGCCAAGGGGAGGAGGGTGGCAGGATTGAGGATGGCAGGTGGAGCAAAAGTTACTCGATCATTTAGCAACAAACTCTGGTAGTGGGTCATCTGGGCATTAGTCATCCACCGGTCAGGGGGCTGTCGTACAATACTCTCCAGAGCATGGGGAGCGATTATAGTCACATGCTGACCCAGGGTAAGCTTGTCAGCGTCTTTAACAAGCAGGGCTACTGCAGCAATGGCTTTCAGGCAGGAGGGCCAACCGCTGGCGACTGGGTCAAGCTTTTTAGATAGGTAGGCCACTGGCCGCTTCCAGGGCCCCAGAGTCTGAGTCAAAACCCCGCGGGCTACTCCAGCCCGCTCATAATTAGGACTGGTTGCCGGTGAGGGCTCTGGCAGGGGCCTGCCTTTTTCTACCATGATTGTTACCTCCTGAGCTGCCTGCTTTGCTGCTGCATCAGCCATCTGGTTCCCTCGGGCCACAGGATCCTGTCCTTTTTGGTGGCCCGGACAATGGATAATAGCCACTTTTTTTTTTTTTTTTGGCATATGTATAGCTTCTAGGAGGGCCAGAATTTCTTCTTTGTTTTTAATGTCTCTGCCTGCCGAGGTAAGTAGCCCCCTTTGTTGGTAGATGGCCCCATGGATATGGGCTGTAGTGAGAAAGCATAGCAGCTGTCAGTGTAAATGTTGATCGCCTTACCTTCAGCCAACCGCAGGGCTTGGGTTAGTGCCAGGAGTTCAGCCTTCTGAGCCGAAGTTCCTTCTGCCAGAATGTCAGAGCAGTGATGAGTAGGTGAAGACTCAGCAGGTTAGCAGGGGAAGCGAAGGTCACTTGTTCTGTCAACAAAAAGCTCTGATAATGTGTCCATCAGTCAGGGGAACGATTGGATAATGTTTTTCAGAGTGTTAGTCAGCCATCGGTCAGGGGGGCTGAACTACACTTTTAGGGCATGTGCCAAGTTTTGTCTCAGAGTCAATTTATCTGCGTCCTTGACCAGAAGCCACTATGTGCAGACAAGCAGGCCATCTTACAGTCACCAGGTTTTAATTTTCACAAGTATGCCACCGGTCTTTTTTAGGGTCCCAATCTCTGAGTAAGAACCTCTTTGGCAATACCTTTGTTCTCCGTCACATCTAGGAGTCCCAAAGTTGGGGACAACATTAGGGCAGTCTCAATAGCATCTAAGGCCATCCAAGGTTGTTCTTTATTTCTTATACGAAGGGCTGTTTATCTTTTTAATTCAGCAAAACCTGGAATCCACAGTCTGCAAAGGCCCGCAGTGTCCAGGAACCTTTTAAACTTGCTTTGCACTGGTCAGTGGAGGAATATGAAACACAGTCTCTTTTTAGCTGCTTCAACAGGTAGGCCACCGGTCTCTTTTAAGGACTCAGCTTCTGTGTTAGCACCCCTTCTGCTATCTCTTTACTTTTAGCCACAAACAGGTGAAGGGTTTGGTCATGAGGGGGGCTCCTCTTCTTTTTGTTAAGACAGTCTCTCACCCAGTGTTCTTTTTCTTAACAGTAAACACTTTGATCTTTAGCCAAAAGCTTTCTTTTGTTGCCAGGTACTAAGTTTTCTAGTTTCTCTGACTTTTGTGGCCAGCATTTCATTTTTCTTATCCTTTTTTAAAAAATTTTCTGGCTCCCTATTTCTTACAGATCATTTCTAAGTGCTAGCATTATTAGCAAGTGCCACTTTGCTAGGTTCTAGTCTTTGTCATTTATCTCTCTTTGCTCCTGTTTCTTAACTGTAATAGAGATCTCATATAATCTCTCTCTCTCTCTCTCTCTCTCTCTCTCTCTCTATATATATATATATATATATATATATATATATATATATATATATATTTTGTTCCTCTTCCTTGTCTTTGCTTACTTTGAATGTTATCTAATTATTACATCTATATTCTGTCACTTATCTTTTCTCATAGTTCGACTACCCTGGTTTATCTTTCTGTCTCACAGCACATCTCTGATTCTGACTCTGGTCTCTGTCTTTGTCAGCCTCATTTTACTGGTTCCTCTTTTAAATATTTCTCATTTAGAGTATCTCTCTCATTTCAGACCTAATTTTCTTCATCTCTATTTTTACTTCTTTTCACTGTTAACCTATCTCTTCTGAGTCTGCTGAAGCTTTGCTCTCAGCTCTTCTTTGCAGACCTCTATCCTTCTCTTAACTTCTGTAACTTTTTATTACCTCGGTCAGATTGTTGGGGCACTTTATAGTCCCACAGAGACGAGACCCTCATCAGAGCCTGGCAGTTAGACTCGCAGGTGCTCCTTACCTTGGACAGAAGAAGCCCCAAGTGGGTGGATGTCTCCCTCACCGGAGCTTAGAACAGACTCACTGCCAGCAGCTCAGGGCGGTGCCTGAGAAGAGAAAACACCTGGGGCAGAGAAGGGAGTGCAGCTCTCATATCTGGCTGCACCAGACCACTGATATCTCAAAATGAACGCATTTTTTTTTTTTTTTTGTTAACCAGAGACAGGATACAGGGGACAGGGGAATGAGAAGCAACCAGGGAACCTGTGGCGCACTCCTGGGAGTGGCAAACAAACACTGGCAGGGAGGGGGGATGGTGGCAGAGGCAGCAATTTAACCACTTGATAGACACCCGGTGCTCTCTGCACTGTCTTCTCGCATGGCTTGAGCCCTTGGAGGCGGCGGCGGGCCAGGCGGACACAAGGGAGTGCGGGCAGACTCCGGGGGGGAAGCCAAAGGAGGGACGGCGGCCGCAGTCGGCCCCTCCCCAGCTGTGGCAGGCTTTACGGCCACTCCAGGGCACCAGGCGGGACCAGCAGGCCGCCGCACTCGCCACCAGCATCTCACAACTCGCTCGCGGGGCACAGACAGCCCCTGTCGCCGCTGCCGTGCCTGCAGAACCCAGAACCTCAGCGCCACTGCTGCTATCAAAGCCCTAACTGCGCCGCCAAAGCCGGAAGTTTTTAGCCCAGCTCTGCATCCCAGAGCTCTTTTGAGCAGCCCGGGGCTCACCAGCACTGAGTTTTTTTTTTTTTTCTTTTAAAACCATTGCTGACAAATTCTGTCCTGATGTCAGTCCAAGTCTACAGTCGACAAAGGGTTGACACACACACACACACAGTCTGTCACGTAGCAAAAACCAAACAAGCACACTCGTCCACGCCTGGACTTATACAACCAGCCAAACGCTTTTTTCTGATGGGGTCGGATTCCACATCGACTCCTTTTCCTGACGGGGGTAGGATTCCACATCCACTCCCGTTCTGGCAGATTGTCCCATTTCTAGAATAATAGTAGACACAACAAGAGCGGACACGAGACTGAGACAAAAAAGAAACCATAAACAGCGGTGACTTCCGTCGACCACAGGTAACTTACAGAATCAGATGGCCTCTCCAAGGCCGGCCGATTTAGACCTTCCACCAAAGTGATGGTCTCTTGGCCTTCAGAGGGGTCCACCAGGCGTCCCCGGTCCTCCCCTGTTCCTCCTGGGGCGTCCCCCAGGGCGAGCGGACGGTGGACACCGGACATGTCTATCCCTATCCACCCCGCGCTCTCTCCCGGAGCATGGTCTCAGGTGCTCGTACTGAGCACAGAGCGTCGCGCAAAACCGAAACTGCGATCGCACCAGATACAGATTCAGATGGCCTCTCCAAGGCCCACAGATCGAGACCTTCCTGGCCTCCAGAAACAGAACACAGACACCAGACCAAAACAGAGCAGAAAATCTTACCTCTGAGTGGGTCCAGGACCTCTGGGTGGTCGCGCTGTTTCCCGGCCAATGCACCAAATGAAAGACCCCCGGAGGGCAGACCCTCACTCAAGCCTCGGGACAGCCGCGTACCCAAGAAGACACTGAGACCGAACTTAAGATGTAGAGAGTAAGATTTAATAAAGCCACAACAAGAAAGCACATAAAAAGCACATAAACCAGAGCTCTGGGGTCAAAACTCATACACCAGGCATGGTGTAGAGGAGATTCGACCCCGACCCAAATTTTTCACAGGCTTATATAGAAAAAAGCCAAGGGGAGGAGTGGGGCAGGGAAAAGTACAAGTTTGCTTAACTGAGGGGTTTTGCCAAGGGTGTTTTACGTCCTATATTTTGGCAATGTACCCGATCTATTGGAACATTCTGGGGTAGTACCAGGAGGCCCTTATCTCAAAAATGTTCTTGGAACAGTCCTCAGTTAGGAGGGGTAGGACTAGGTTTGTTCCAGGAGACCCTTATCTAAAAAATGTTCCTGGAACAGTTTTTAATTGGGAGGGGGTCGGACTCTGGGGTGAAGAGTTCAGGAATGTACTCTGGGGTGAAAAGTTCAGGAGTGTTCCGGGAACAGTCTCCAGATGGGAGGGGTAGGACTCTGAGTTGAAGAGTTCAGGTGTTCAGTAATTTTCCTCTTTCAAGAGTGGGGTGTTGAAGTCTCCCATTATTATTGTGTAAGGTGCAATGTGTGCTTTGAGCTTTACTAAAGTTTCTTTAATGAATAAGTCTGCCCTTGCATTTGGAGCATAGATATTTAAAATTGAGAGTTCATTTTGGTAGATTTTATCTTTGATGAGTATGAAGTGCCCCTCCTTGTCTTTTTTGATAACTTTGGGTTTGAAGTCAGTTTTATTCGATATTAGAATGGCTACTCCAGCTTTTCTCTTCAGACCATTTGCTTGGAAAATTGTTTTCCTGCCTTTTACTCTGAGGTAGTGCTACATCCACTCCAGTGGTGACAAGTACCACAGACCCCAACAACCTGGGTGCTGTCCTGAGGCAAAAACTTCACGGAAACTTAGTCTCCTGGAATTGTGGCATCCTGTATAAAGAATGCACCAATTTCCTTGCTTTAGTTTAGTGTGCTTTCCCTTAATATTGCTTTATTATAAGTGCTCCTAAGGATTGATATTTTGACATATAGCTAAGTTAGTTTCTAGGCAGTCCTTGATCCAACCTTGGGCATGGATAGCTAAGTCACTGCCCTACACAGAAATTTACCATTATCTAGGAAGAAGGATGTTTGTGACCTAAAGAGGAACCAGAGTAGATACTTAGACCTATAGGTAGCTGAGTTACACCCATACACAAACAAGTATTACAATGGCCTAGGGGGAAGGTGGGCTATACAATAGACTAGAGTAGGAACTATGGCAAGGGCAGGAAGCCCTTGCCCCTGGATTCTAGGATTTAGTGGACCTTAGGTGGAGCTGTTTTTGATCCCAGTTGTTAACATTGAGTTTTACCCCAGTTGGTTCCTGAAAGTTCTTCCATATTTTTATTCCTTTGTTTTGTGTCAAAATCCAGTAACCTCTTGGTACCTTCCCGGTGTGTCACCTGACTTCCCTATTTTCTTCTGTATAAAAAGTTTGATGCTCGATTTGACAAATTACATTCAGATCCACACTCCCTTGTGTCGAGTCTGTCTGTCAATTCCCGCCTATGCCTTGCCCACCTGCTCCAGAGACTTGGTCCACGGAGAGAAGGGACGCAGAGGGTCTGCGGCAAGGTAGTGTCTGTCTTTATCCCTGAGGTGGGTTTCCTGTAAGCAGCAAAATGTTGGGTCCTGTTTGTGTAGCCAGCCTGTTAGTCTATGTCTTTTTATTGGGGAATTGAGTCCATTGATGTTAAGAGATATCAAAGAAAAGTAATTGTTGCTTCCTGTCATTTTTGTTGTTAAAGTTTGGAATCTGTTCTTGTGGCTGTCTTCTTTTGTTTGTTAAGGGATTACTTTCTTGCTTTTTCTAGAGTGTAGTTTCCATCTTTGTATTGGTGTTTTCCCTTTTTTGTCCTTTGAAGGCCTGGATTCATGGAAAGAGATTGTGTGAATTTGGTTTTGTCATGGAATACTTTGCTTTCTCCACCTATGGTAATTGAGAGTTTTGCTGTGTATAGCAGCCTGGGATGGCATTTGTGTTCTCTTAGTGTCTGTATAACATCTGCCCAGGATCTTCTGGCTTTCATAGTCTCTGGTGAGAAGTCTGGAGTAATTCTAATAGGCCTGCCTTTATATGTTACTTGATCTTTTCCCCTTACTGCTTTTAATATTCTGTCTTTATTTAGTGCATTTGTTGTTCTGATTATTATGTGTTGGGAGGAATTTCTTTTCTGATCCAGTCTGTTGGAGTTCTGTAGGATTCTTGTATGTTCATGAGCATCTCTTTTTTTAGGTATGGGAAGTTTTCTTCTATAATGTTGTTGAAGATATTTGCTGGCCCTTTAAGTTGAAAATCTTCATTCTCATCTACTCCTATTATCTGTAAGCTTGGTCTTCTCATTGTGTCCTGGATTTCCTAGAAGTTCTGAGTTAGGATCTTTTTGCATTTTGCATTTTCTTTGATTGTTGTGTCCATGTTCCCTATGAAATCTTCTGCACCTGAGATTCTCTCTTCCATCTCTTTTATTCTGTTGCTGATGCTCACATCTATGGTTCCTGATTTCTTTCCTAGGATTTCTATCTCCAGAGTTGTCTTTCTTTGGGTTTTCTTCATTGTTTCTACTTCCATTTTTAGATCTTGGATGGTTTTGTTCAATTCCATTGCCTGTTTGGTTGTGTTTTCCTATAATTCTTTAAGGGATTTTTGTGTTTCTTCTACCTGTTTAGCAGTGTTTGCCTTTGTTCTTTAAGGACTTCTTCCTGCTTAGCAGTGTTCTCCTGTAATTCCTTGAGGGATTTTTGTGCTTCCTCTTTAAGGGCTTCTACCTGTTTAGCAGCATTCTCCTGTATTTCTTTAAGTGAGTTATTAATGCCCTTCTTAAAATCTTCTACCACGATCATGAGATATGATTTTAAATCCGCGTCTTGCTTTTCGGGTGTGTTGGGAGTATCCAGGACTTGTTGTGTTGGGCGTACTGAGTTCTGATGATGCCCAGTGTTCTTGGTTTCTGTTAGTAAGATTCTTACATTTGCCTTTTGCCATCTGGAAATCTCTGGTGTTAATGTTCAATCTGTCTCTGGCTGGAGCTTGATCCTCCTGTGATTCTGTTAGCCTCTGTCAGCTCTCTTGAGAGTCCAACTCTCACCTGAGTTCCAGTAGTCAGAGCACTCTCTGTAGGCAAACTCTCCTCTTGCAGGGCAGGTGTCCAGCAGTCTGGAGCTCTGATCCACTTCCTGATTTCTGGGGTCAGAACCCTCCCTGTAGGCAGACTCTCCTCTGGCAAGGAATGTGCCCAGGGGTCTGGGTCTCAGCTCTGCCTCCTGGCTGAGGATGAAGGCCTGATGGGACCTTGACCAAGAAGCTCTGTTGCTTCTATCACCCACGTGCTCTCAGGTGATCAGGAGGTCTTGGGTGTGCTAGGGGTCCTGCGACGTGGAGAGTCCTCTGGTGCCCTAGATGTCCTCAGCCTGGTTCACGCAGAAGATGGCAGGGCTGGCCCCAACCTGAATGGATCCCAGCCTCTGGTTGGGTGGGGTTCCTTTGTCCCTGTTCCTGCAGGCACAAGACTCTCCATGAGAGCCTTTGGAGCTGATGTTGTGTTCCACTCACCTGTGATCCCGAGGTGATCCTGATGTCCTGCTGCATGGAGAGCACTCTGGAGCCCTTAGTGGCCTCTGCTGGGCTCAGAAGGAAAAACACAGCAGCTTTTCTACACAGTGCCTATGGCATTCCTCTGACCAACATGGAATGCTCAGTTGTAATCTATGCCTGAAACAAGAGCCGGAAATCTTCATGTTCCAAATTCAGCAGCAGCAGCACAATGCCTTGACAAGTCCATTGTCTATCACTGATGAACAGAATTCCTGGAGTCAATGGCTGAGGGCTACCCTTCGCCATCTCTCCTCAGGAACCCTGGAGTGAATAAGTAGCAGCAATTATTTTCTAAAACCTAGACAGGTATCAGAATTCTGACATTAAAATTTTAAAGGAAAAGCTGTTAAATGGTGTGTGAGTTCTTTGATGCCTTCTGATGGTCAAAGCAGGTTGCAGGAATGAGTACCAATGTCATAAATGAAAATCAACAAGTATATTCACCTAAAGAAAACCAGTGGTCTTTGATTGGCACCAAAAAGGGGGCTAGGAGGGCAGCCACTAGATACTCTTAGTAAATCAAAGCCAAATGAATGGGAGAAGAAAAAGAAATTGGAAAATAGAGTTTGGGGGCACATAATGAAAAGAGAAGATGCTGTATTTTTCTATATAGTTTCAGTTTGTGGCAACTCAAGGTTTCTTTTATTATTATAGAAAACTCCTTGAAAAACTAAATACATGTATAAACACAACAAGTATGCCTGACCTGTCTAGCCCATTCTACAATGAGTTTTCTTTGTTTGTTTTTTTATTATCAGCAACTTCTGCCCAAATAAAAGAATGAAAACAAACCTAAGTGGTTGACTGCATTTATCCTTCAGTGCTTGTGTGTTCTTTTAAGGTATTTTGAATAAATAACCAAAAACTGTTCCATTACCATATACTATGAACTAATGATACAGCGTTCTCAACTATGATTACAGTGTCTGGATGAGAAAAACATACAGGGGTGAATGTTTCTTCCATGACGTTTCTTTTTAAGGTCATATTATTATGCGAATAAACAGGATAGTTCTACCTTCTTGAATGTTGTACTCTGATTTCTAGGTTACTGAAAATGATTGCTCCTTGGTATTCACGGTATTTGTGGAAAATTAATTCTATCGAAGCTGCACCATCACTTTGGAGTTGCAGTAAATGTGTGCATCCTGGCAGCCTCACCTTATAGAAGCCAGGAGTAAGACAGGGAACAAGTGGTAGATTAGACAATACCATTCAAAAGCATGGCCTCAGTGAACTGCTTCCTCCAAAACTGCCCCACTTTCTAATACCCTAATCTGCTATGGGAACAATGAATCCATCCACTGATAAAATTAGCAACCATGTGTACCACCCTCAGTAGCACCATCAGCTGGAGAGAAAGCTTTTCAACACATCCTCTTTGGAGGATACTTCATAGAGGAAGGACTCACTCTGTGTCAAACATGGGGAGATTAGAGATTCAGGAACTGCCTTGGTTGGATGTTACAGTAAATTTGGACAGTGGACACTTAGAGTGACTATTTCAATCAAGACCTATTTATCCTCACTGCAAGAGTGAGTCTAGAACTTTCCAGCACTCTTTGATGACATAACAATTTTAGGATCCCTTTTACCTATATGTTAGAACTTTAAAGGGGGACTGCAGTCAAGGTCATGAGAAAATTACATGAACCAGAAGTAATTAAATATGGCAGAAGGCATGCCCAGATCTGAACTACGAAAAATACAGGGTGGGTGCCATTACAGTGGACATTAGACTTCAAAGTAGTAGTAGGAGTCATGAGAGTTTCTTAACCTGTGAAGTCTTGGGTGTTTGCTAGATACACAGAGTGTTCATAGAAGTAAGACAGACAGAATACCTTAGAAGTTTTGCTTGCTGTGCTAGCAGAATATTGCCAAGTCACATATACCATAATCTGACAATAATCACAAGAACACAGAACAGAAGTCTCCAAATTAATCCCTGAATTGACCCAGATCACAGGCTCCTAACTGAAGGGGCAATTGAGTTCCCTAGAGTATGAATTTGTAACACCTCAAAGATGTTTAATGTTACTCTTTCTTCCAGTTTTCATAAAAAAGAGCATCTGTCCTATGAAAGGCTATCTGTGAATTGAGGAAAAGAAGCCCATCAGTGCTTTCAAGGACTATCAAAGATGGCTCTGAAATGGTGCTCTATGCAGGATCCCCAAATATCATGTTTGCCTATTTGAAGAGGGGTGTCTATTCAAATAGGGAAGGTCAGGTAGTAATTGGAGCTCTTATTCAGGTTTGTAGGCCCAGTGTTCTCTGAACACCTGACTCTTTTCCAAGATTTTGAAACACAGACAAAGTTAGAAGTACTCAGCAGAGTGTAAAACCTTACAATGCTTCCCTA
This sequence comes from Mus caroli, assembly GCF_978045245.1. NCBI lineage: Eukaryota > Metazoa > Chordata > Mammalia > Rodentia > Muridae > Mus > Mus caroli. The sequence goes on from NW_028227259.1 coordinate 14,240,843, forward strand.
ATGGTGAGATGAGTGCTGTTATGGAAGGAGGGACAAGTGAAATCATAGAGTTGTGTCTACTGAGGAGGGCATTAAACCAAAATCACTGATGCAGTTCAGAATGGCATGCCACCATCTGTGACTTCATAAATGCAGGTGCAGTGATTACCCTACCCCTGCCGGTCAACATAGATAGCTGGCCTGAGTGGAAGACAGATGGAGTAGGGAGAAGGAAAGCGTCATCTTAAACTTTACCTAGTAGAAGCTCCAGTTGTAGCTGCTGTAAAATATATGATTTTATAACGAATAAATCAACACATTCCCTGATTTTTGGAATGAAGCTAGTGATTTCACAAATTCTTCGTCTCCATAATCTTCAATAAGGACCACAAGAAACAGTTTGCTTTTAGCTCACCAGGCTACTCCCAATTTTACACTCACTATCCCATGTGGGAGGTATATCAAGTCCCTATATCTATGTCATAATTTATTTGGCCAGGATTTTTTTAACCTTTCTCTTTCACAAACATCACATAGCTCCTTATATTGATGACACTATGCTGATTGGAATAAGTGAACAATAAGTAGTAGTTCCCCTATATTTACTGGCAAAATCTTTGTATGCTAGAGAATAGGAAATAAATCTAATAGAAAATTATGGACTTCTACATCAGTGACATTTAGAAGAGTATAGTATAAGTCATACTAACATATCCTTTTTAATGTAAAAAATAAATTGTACATCAATAAATTGTATATCAATCTATTATCTATCTGTCTATCTTTCTATCTTTCTGTCTATCTATCTATATATCTATCTACCTATCTATTTATCTATCATCTATTCACCCATCTATCATATTTTTTTTTAAAAAATTGGATATTTTATTTATTTACATTTTAAATGTTATCATCTTTCCTGGTTTCCCCTTTGCAAACCCTCATCCCATCCCTCCTTTATCCTGCTTCTATGCGGGTACTCTCCACCCACATACCCACTCCCACCACTCCATCTTAACATTCCTCTTCACTGGGGCATCAAGCCTTCACAGAACCAAGGGCCTCCCTTTCCACTGATGCCAGATAAGCCCCCTTCAGTTTCTTCAGTCCTTCCTCTAACTCCTCCATTGGGGTCCCTGTGCTCAGTACAATGGTTGGTTGTGAGCATCTGCATCCACATCTATATTGGTCAGGGTCTGGCAGAGCATCTCAGGAGACAGTTGTATCAGGCTCCTGTCAGCAAGCACTTCTTGGCATCTGCAATAGTGTGGTGTCTGCATGTGGGTTGGATCCCCAGGTGGAGTGGTCTCTGGATGGCCTTTCCTTCAGTCTCTGTATTTTCTTTCCTTTTTTGTCCCTGTATTTCCTTTAGACAGGAGCAATTCTGTGTTAAAATTTTGGAGATGGGTGTGTAGCCCCATCCTTCAATCAGGGAGTGGAGGGGGCAAGCCTAACCTCTGGATATAGTCTAGATATGTTCTCTCTCCCCATTGTGGGGTATTTCAGCTAATGTCACCCCCCTGGGGCCCTGGAAGGCTCTTGCTTTCTTGGCATCTGGGACTTTCAGGTTGCTACCCCCAGTTCCCCATGCCTCATTGCTACACACCTCTGTTTAATTTCCTAACCCTCTGTACATCTCCTCCATCTCCTCCCATATGTGACTCTTCCCTTCTTTCCTCCCTCCCCGTCTTCTCTTCCTCCCATATCCCTCACACCCTCTACTTCCCTGGATTATTTTGTTCCCCCTTCAAGGATGAATGAAGCATCCACTCTTTGGTCTTCTTTCCTCTTGAGCTATATATAGTCCATGAGTTTTTTTCTTGGATATTTAATGATCTTTGCCTAATATCCATTTATCAGTGAGTATATACTATATGTATTCTTTTGTGGTTGAATTATCTCACTCAGGATGATATTTTCTAGATCCATCCATTTGTGTGCAAATTTCTTAAAGTCATTGTTTTTAATAGTTGAGTAGCATTCTGTTGTGTAAGTGTACCACATTTTCTGTACCCATTTTTCTATTGAGGGATATCTGGGTTGTTTCCAGCTTCTATCTATTATAAACATGGCTGTTATGAACATAGTGGAGTATGTGCGCTTATTACATATTGCAACATCTTCTGGGTATATGGCCAGGAGTGGTATAGCTGGGTCCTCAGGTAGTACTATGTCAAATTTTCTGAGGAACCACCAGACTGATTTCTAAAGGGGTTATACCAGCTTGCAATCCAAACCAGCAATGAAGGAGTGTTCCTCTTTCTCCACATCCTTGCCAACATTTACTGTCACCTGAGTGTTTGCTCTTAGCCATTCCGACAGGTGTGAGGTGGAATCTTGGGGTTGTTTTGATTTGCATTTCCCTGATGACTAAGGATGTTGAATATTTTTAGGTGCTTCTTTTATGCCCATGTGCTTGAGGCTTTTCCCCACTTTCTCTTCTATTAGATTCATTGTTTCTGGTTTTATGTGGAGGTCTTTGATCCACATAGATATGAGTTTTGTACAGGGAGATAAGAATGGATTGATTGATGTGCATTCTTCTCCATGCTGACCTCTAGTTGAGCCAGGGCCATTTGTTGAAGATGCTGTCATTCATGTTTTACACCCTAAGAAATAGAGGCATGAGAAACAGGAAAGTTTCTGAAGAGAGATTATGGCATGAAATATTAGAATGCTTACTAAAAGATGGTTAGAAAGATTATATTTTTATTCAAATTATCACAAATACATGTTCCTGTATACATATGATATTCTTTATTCAGTCTGGATCTAATGGAAAAAATGCTCAAACATAATCTTTTTCTATGGCCAGGTTATCAGAGACACAGAGAAACCATGATAAATAGACACCTACAGCTTGGTAAGAGTTCCCAACATTGGGCTCTAGATATAAGTGCCTTGCATACTACTCAATGATAATGACATTGGTTTCTTATGTACGTGACTTTACAGCTCTATATTTCACATAAAAATGTACCTGAAGTAAAGAGTATCCATGTCCTACTGAGGCTGCTGAGAATCCAAGGATCTAGTGACCTGTGTCCTTAGGATTGCTCTACCCCCCCCCTTGATTCAGAACAGTGTCAGTAAATATTCTCTGAATAAGCATCGCTGCTTTCTACAGTCAAATCAGCTTAAAGTTCACAGCAGATAAAAGGTAGGAATTTTTCTGTAAGTTCCTCCCCTGCTCCTTTTATCTTCTAACCTAAGATCCCAAGTTTTGGCTGGAATATTTGAAAGTGTGCTATGATATTGGATATGATTTCAGCTTTAATTATTTTTTAACTAATTTGGGTCTTAGTCCTGATTATCTTGTGACCAGGCAATTGCTAACGCTATACCGAATTGAATTGGGTAATGTCTAACATACTGAAAGCACATTTACTTGTCAAGGTGACATCTGACAGTTGTTAATGACAGTGGTGACAAAGATGAACACAGTACAAACAGGAAAGAAGAACTGAACAGAATATACAAAATAGATCAATAGCAAGCAAAATAAGGCCAGCCACGTTTCAGTTAAGCCCTGGTTGAAAAAAGCAACGTCTAGCTCAATTACATTTCTGAATGTATCTGGGTCTAGGCTTTATTCTTCCCTGGGAGTAGACACACTTTTATATCCTACTTCCTGAAAATCCTGAACTACTGCAGAGGCAGCAGCTCTGAGGGTTCCTTTGAAGTTTCTACGGTGGAGGCATTGGTAGCCCAGCTGAAAGAAAGCTGCACCATCATTAAAGAAAGATATTAAAATCAGGAACCCAAAACATATTTACAGAAGGCTAAGCTATTTATTTATTTTTACACATTAAAAGAATAACAAACTAACCTCAATAATTAAGTTAAAAGGGTCTCTGCTTATTTATTCTCAAGTTAACCAGGCTCTGGGCTAATATTTTGTTTAGTTCATTCTACCAATTTTTTTTTTTTTTTTAGTGCTTCCTTGGTATAAAAAGTTAAAGGATCAATTTTATACATGCAATATTTCATTTAATAAAAGAAATAAATTCTTGGAGTAAACTAAAATTATACTTAGGAAAAACAACAATAAGAAAAGCAGTGCTCAATATTTTCCAGAATGGGTGGTATAACCCTGCTAATTAAGGTCAAAGTCTACCATTATCCACGTAGCCTTCTAGGTTAGGTGCAAAATGGCAGACTCCCTTTATCAGCAGGGCATCTCTTTTTCTGACCTTAACCTCCACATATCTCTACTTGCAGAGTGTCAAGTAGCCTTAGCTAGATTACAGGTTCAACTTCCTTTTTCTCGATAAGAACCTGTTCAGATAGCACCTTTAGCATTTAGTCAGTGATCTTTGCTCATCCTGGATACACATATCCCCTCCCCATCTCTGTCCCCCAAACTATATCACCTCTGAATCACCCCAAGGAAAGTTGATCTGTCTCTGTAGCTGTTCCAGTGTATGGTCATTACTGTACATACTCAAAGGGGTTCTGAACAAACCGCCATCTCACTCCTGTCCATTGCCCTCCTGGACAGATATCGGCTTACGGTCCTGAGGGGCAGGGAGGGTCACAGAGTGGACTAGAGAAAACACTTCTCCCTAATTAAGGACCTGACCACCACATGTGTCCTACAGTCTTAAGTTTTAGTTCCAATGCATCCTTTAGTACACACATTATGCATTTCATACTAGTTTTTGCACACAGTTTGATGTACCAGCTGTTCATGTGAGCCATCTGTGTCTCTGCATGAAAGCCTGTCATGGAGCAGATACTGCTGTGGTTAAGGAAGCCTCTAACCCCACAGCTGCTGCCAGCAAAGGGCTAAAAAGAACAATGAAGAACAGCTCCTAGAATGGACCAATGTCCCTGCACTTGCCTTCAGCTGAGTAATACTTCTGTGGTCTAAGGCTCCTTTTTCAGCTCTGCACTCATTTTCTCAATGGTCCATCTTTGGACCCTCAGTGTGCACTTCCTGTTCCTTTAATTTCTAGAAGCAACATCCCTACAAATTGTTTGCATATCATGCTATCTACTTCTCTGTTATGAGCTGCCACTCATAATAGAGTGGAAGAAAGCTAAGGAATTAAGTTGCAAATGTGTCTAAGGGCCAGATCATTCACAGTCTAGTTTTCAAGTCACCCTGGAAAGTGTGAGGCATGAAGAGCACCTGCCTGGAAAATCAGTGCAATTGTTGACTATTCCGGAATGGAAACTTTAAAAAGTCTCCATAAACAAGAACACCGTTGTGGAGGTTATGAGTAAAGCATTTGAAAGGCATAGAGTGAAAAATGCCTAAAAGGCAGGAGAGCTGACATCACCTCTGCCTTGTAGTGCTTACTTATAGAGATATGCCTAATAAATTGAGGACAAGTAAAAATAGCCAAAGTTAAATATGAAAGCTCTGTGTAAATTTACAGAGGAGCCCTGTCTTTCTCTATTAGAAAAGCAGATGTTCTTGGGAGCAGGCCTGGTGTGGCATATTCAGAGTAACAGGACTTCATTTAAAGAAGAGTAGAAAGTTCTGGATCCTCTGAGGATGGCAGCTGTCCTTGGGAGGAACAGCTATTGTCCTATTGGATAGATAGCTAATGTCTGAGTCAGTGCCATCACAACACCTTAATCACAGTCCTCAGCTTCACTAGACTGTAGAAAACACTTTACCTCTCTGTTATCTTATTCTCTTGTTAGGGCATTTGCTTTAGAAAACTGTCATCATCCATTATTCCTCTAAAATTTGTTCTATAATCAATCCCATATCTTCTAATTTTTAGAGCATCTTTTTTTTTTAAAGATTTATTTATTTATTATATGTAAGTACACTGTAGCTGTCTTCAGACACTCCAGAAGAGGGCGCCAGATCTCGTTACGGATGGTTGTGAGCCACCATGTGGTTGCTGGGATTTGAACTCTGGACCTTCGGAAGAGCAGTCAGGTGCTCTTACCCACTGAGCCATCTCACCAGCCCTAGAGCATCTTTTTTAAGGGCAATGATTCTCCTGGACTCAAATAGTATGTAAACACAAATATTGTTTTATTCAGCAGAAGCCCAGCATTCTGGGGTCTCCCACCAACAAGACAGAGAGACAACCACGTGAGCTCCCAGGCCTGATTTAAAACACATTAGGGGCTTCCAGGGTAGGTAACCTTTATTTTGCTCCATCTCTAGGGACATTCATTACTGGGGCATGGGGGTTGGAAGCTATTGCTGGGGAGCTCTGGAAACTGTTCCTGAGGAAGTCTAGGGTTGGGGGACTTTATCTTACTCCATCTCTAAGTACATTCCATTTCTGGAGTGTAGAGACTAGAAACTGTTGCTGGGGAGGTCTGAAAACTGTTGCTAACCTATCACCCTAGCTTCAGAACAGATGGCTAGTCAGCTTCTCATAACAGGGCAATTTCTGACTAACTGCCTGAAGCCTGTTTGTTTGTTTGTTTGTTTTGTTTTGTTTGTTTTTCCAGTAACTGACTTGCCTAGGCTTGCCTGGATTTGCCCAGTTCTTAGGACTAGTGTCCTGAACTTCCAATTTGAAGCTTGTCATGGAGTCAGCCTCTTTCACTTTCATTTCTTTGATGGAGTTAAACCTGCATTGAGATTCCTTCCATATAATCCTAGTCAGGGTGGTCATCATCCAAAAAGAAAGTGACAACAATTTTGGAGAGCATGATAGTGAACTATCATTTACACATTGCTGGGTTTTGTAAACTGGGGCAGCCACTTTGCAAATCAGCATGAAGGTGCCTTAGTTACTTTCTTGCTACTATGACAAAACATCCTTGTAAAAGGAAACTTAAGGGAGAAAGTGTTGATTTCGGCTTGCAGATTATGGTGAGGAAGACTTGACTGATCCAGGGAAGGCCTGCTGGCATGAGCAGGAAGCTGGCTGGTCACATTGCATCTACTCTTTTGTAGGAAGCAGCAAAATATGAATGCATGCTAGTCCTCAGCCCAATTTCTACATTCTATATGGTTCAGGGTCTCCTGCGCATAAAATGGCCATGCCAAGAATTAAGATGAGTCTTTGAACATGAATCATCATAATCTAGATAATCTCCAATAGGTAAGCCTGGAAGGCTATCTCCCAGATGATTTTAGATACTATCAAGTTGACAGCTAAATGTTTCTATCACTAGACCTTTCTCAAAAACTCTAAATAGATTTACCATTTCGATATTTACATGTAGGATGTCAACACAGTTCAGGGATCCTTAGAAATCCATGTTTACTGCTGCACTATTCACAATAGACATGACATTTAACCAGTGTAAATGTCCACCAACAGATGAATGGATATACACACACAAAAAAATTCATTCAGCTGTCAACAAGAATGAAACCATGCTATTTCCAAGAAAGTTTCTGTAATAGCTAGTTTAGTTATCAGTTTGATAGTCTGGAATTATCTATGAAAAAAAGTCTTCAGGGGAATAAACTAGAGTAGATTGGCCTATGGGGAAACTGAGGCAAGGAAGACATGTGTAGTGTTCGTGGCACTGTAGCATGTGTGCATTAGTTCACTGATCTTTCTTTATTGGAGATGAAATGTGACTAGCTTCCTCAGATTTCTGATGTCTTGAATTCTTTTTGATGAATAATTTTTAAAATTGAGTTTTGGTTAGTATATAAATGAGTTTTATTGTGAAATTTTCATGTGTATTCTAAATTTTGCCCTTATTCCTTTTCACCTGCTGAACTTTTTTTCATGTATATCATGTGTCTTATTTGAGCTAAGTGTAAATGCTGATGCTATAGAAGAGAAAGAAAAAGGCTCAGGTACCTGACTGCTCTGAAATATCAATAGGCTTATAAGAGGACTGAGCTTTAAGAAAGGTCCCAGAGACCCAGAACTCAGCAAGACCCTCATAATGAATTGGTGTCAGCTCCTGGAATAAAATGGGTGAGTCACTAGAAGACTCCTCAGACCTGGTCCAACCAGTATTATTGCTATAGCTCACCAGTGGGGCTTTAGAAAAATGGTATGCAGAAATGACATTTGGAAATTAACATTTAAAATTCAGATCAGAATATATGCATTTATGCAATATCTACTCATGGGTTTTTCTGAGGACTGTGCTGTATTAACTATTAATCACTCTGTATTAAATATTTATTCAAATCACCTATATATATTTCAGAGATTATCATGTTGATATGAGTAATACATCACTGATATATGCTGATGTGGGAAGCAAAACATTCCTGGTAGATCTATTGAGATTCTTGTTGAAAGTACAGACAATGGCTGGGCTTCAGATCCAATCTATAGAATGTTGCCTGCTCTTCCTGAGGTCCAGGGTAGAAAAGGGAAGTGTGGGGTGGGGGTGAGGGAGGTTCTGCAAAGGTGGAGATAGTTCTGTTGTTTGGCTCCTCAACCTGTCAGGCTCCATGTAGTAAAGGTCAGAAGGCCGAGTGGGGAACTAAAGGCTGAGAAACAAGACATGTTGCAAGGACATGGATGGGCTGGGCACTGGGTGGGAAAGTGTTAAGTATATGCAGAGGCCTATTGTGTTTTATATGTTTTTATGGCAGCAGTTGTCCAACAGAAGGGAGGTGGAGAAGGAGGTGGGAAGAGGGAGGGAGGGAGGGAGGGAGGAAGGAAAGAGAGAGAGAGAGAGAGAGAGAGAGAGAGAGAGAGAGAGAGAGAGAGAGAGAGAGAGAGAGAGAGAGAGAGAGAGAATGAATTTCTTCTGTTTGAGGCACTCTCCTACCTGGCTGTTTGTAGGTAACTGTTGGGCGTAGCCTAGAGGAAATGCTAACACTATCAGGAAACAGTTACTAGGAAGCAGCCATTGAACAGTGATGGAGACAGAATAATGTGGTCAGATGACATTAGCCACCCCTGTCACTGACATTCCAATACTGCCATGAGAGACATGAATGTAGAGCCCCTGCCATATTTCTGATATTATTTAATCACCAGCAAAGACTAGATTATGCTTCTGCATATCGGTCCGCCTTTGACTTTGAAATGAAAACAGCTCATATTTAAATATAGCATTCTCAAATTTTACAAGTTTTTTACATCTACCTCTCCACCTCATATTTTGGCTTTTAAAAAACAGAGTGCATCAGGAAGAATGGGTTAGTAAATTTACCCCTTGGTTTGTGTTAGCTTACAGACAATTCTGCTGGCCTGCCCTCGGGGAACTAGCAGCTGCTTTAACCATCATGACATGCCATCACCACCAGATACCAGGTGTGCAGAGATAAAGGGGTACGCAGCTGCCGTAGACTTACCCCTTCTGGGTCTCCTATCTGCGCAGAACGGATTCTGGTTGTAGGTGGGCAAAGGAGTCGGCAAAAGTGGAGTGACAAACAGACTCAACACAAGGGGGTGTGGATTTGAATGTAATTTGTCAAATCGAGTATCAAACTTTTTATACAGAAGAAAATAGGGAAGTTAGGTGACACACTGGCAAGGCACAATGAGGTTACAGGATTCTTACATAAAACAGAGGAATACAAACATGGAAGGTCTGGCAGAAATCAGCTGGGATAAAATTCAATGTTAACAACTGGGATTCAAAAGCAGCCAGTACCCCCAGAGCTTATATCTCTAGCTGCATATGTAGCAGAAGAGGGCCTAGTCAGCCATCACTGGGAAGAGAGGGCCCTTGGTATTGCAAACTTTATATGCCCCAGTACAGGGGAATGCCAGGGCCAAGAAGCAAGTGTGGGTGGGTAGGGGAGCAGGGCAGGGGGTGGGGAGGATATAGGAAACTTTCGGAATAGCAATTGAAATGTATATAAAGAAAATACTAATAAAAAAAAGGAAAAAAAAGGATTGCAACTGAAAGAAGAAAAGCTGAACTCTCTTACCCCTCCCATCCAGAGATTGTTCCCGGAACACACCTGAACTTTTTACCCCAAGGTACCCCCTCCCAATTGGAAACTGCTCCAGGAACATTTTTTAGATAAGGGGTCTCCTGGAACAAACCTAGTCCTACCCCTCCTAACTGAAGACTGTTCCAAGAACATTTTTGAGATAGGGGCCTCCTGGTACTACCCCAGAATGTTCCAATAGATCAAGTACATTGCCAAAATATAGGACACGACCCCTTGGTTATGCAAAGCCCCTTGGTGACGTAAAACTTGTACTTTTCCCCTTGCCCTTTTCTTATAAAAGCCTGTGAAAAATTGGGCTGGGTGCCGAATCTCCTCTGCACCTTGCTGGCTGCATGAGTTTCGACCCCAGATATCTGGTATATGTGCTTTTTATGTGCTTTCTTGTCGTTGCTGTATTAAATCTTACTCTCTATACATTTTAAGTTCGGTCTCAGTGTCTTCTTGGGTGCGCGGCTGTCCCGAGGCTTGAGTAAGTGCCTCCCTTTGGGAGTTTTAGAGTCTTTCATTTGGTGCATTGGCCGGGAATCAGCGCGTCCACCCAGAAGTCCTGGACCCACTCAGAAGTAAGATTTACTGTTCTGCTTTGGTCTGGTGTCTGTGTTCTGTTAGTTTCTGAGAGGCCAGGAAGGCCATTCTGTATCTGGTGCGATCGCAGTTCTGGTTTTGCGTGACGCTCTGTGCTCAGTACGAGCACCAGAGACCGCACTCCGGGAGGGAGTGCGGGGTGGATAAGAGCAGACGTGCCCAGGTGTCCACCGTCCGATCTGCCCCTGGGAGACGTCCCAGGTGAGATAGGGGAGGACCAAGGACGCTTGGTGGACCCCTCTGGAGACCAGGAAGGTCTCAATCTGTTGGCCTTGGAGAGGCCATCTGATTCTGTAAGTTGCCTGTGGGCGACGGGAAGTCGCCGCTGTTTTTGGTTTCTTTTTTTTGTCTAAGTCTCGTATCTGCTCTTGTTGTGTTTGCTATTATTCTAGAAATGGGACAATCTGCTGGGTGTGTAGGTGTGGAACTGCTGCATTTGTGTATTCTGAGATTGTGGGTTTATTCTGGCAGTGGCTGTGAGAGGACGACTGTCTATGGCCTCACAGTCTGCACCCCAAAAAGATGTTCCAAGGGAGACCCTGGAAGGAGTGCCCAGGGTACAGAACAGTCAACAAGACCTGGCTGTTGCCTGGCAGAGTAAAGGAGAGAGAGAGTGTTCTTTCTGCCAGGGCGGGAGTGGATGTGGAGTTCCACCCCCGTCAGAAAAAGGGAGTCGATGTGGAATCCGACCCCGTCAGAAAGTGGCGTTTGGCTGGTTGTGTCACGTGACAAGACTGTGTGTGTGTGTGTGTGTGTGTGTGTGTTAACCCTTTGTCGACTGTAGACTTGGACTGACGTCAGGACAGAATTTGTCAGCAATGGTTTTAAAAAAAGGAAAAAAAACCACCAGGCAGGTCCTCCCCAGGCTGCTCAAAAGAGCTCTGAGATTGCAGAGCTGGGCTAAAAATTTCCGGCTTTGGCGGCGCGGGTAGGGCTTTGATAGCAGCAGTGGCGCTGAGGTTCTGGCTTCTGCGGGCACGGCAGCAGCAGAGCGAGTTGTGAGAAGCTGGTGGTGAGTGCGGCGGCCTGCCGGCCCCGCCTGCCAGTCCCGGAGTGGCCGTGAAGCCTGCCACAGCTGGGGAGGGGCCGACTACAGCCGCCGTCCCTCCTTTGGCCCCCCCCCAGAGTCTACCCGCACTCCCTTGTACCTGCCTGGCTGCGTGCTCCCTCCCCAAAGACAGTGCAGAGAGCACCAGGTGTCTATCAGGTAGTTAAATAGTTAAATTGCTGCCTCTGCCTGCCTGTGTTTGTTTGCCACTCCCAGGAGTTTACGCCGCATTCCCCCCCCCCCCCCCCCGCGCCGCTGTGCCCCCGCGCCGCTGCGCTGGGCTCTTCACATCAAAGGATCTGTTTTCAGCCTTTGCCTGCCTCCTGGGTGGGAGAAAGGCTCATTCTCCTGTCCCCTGTATCCTGTCTCTTGTTAACAGAGAAAAAATTGTGTTCATTTTAAATATCAGTGGTCTGGTGCAGCCAGATGATGTGAGAGCTGCACTCCCTTCTCTGCCCCGTGTGTTTTCTCTTCTCAGGCATCGCCCTGAGCTGCTAGCAGTGAATCTGTTTTAAGCTCCGGTGAGGGAGATATACAAGGCAAGGAGCACCTACGAGTCTAACTGCCAGGCTCTGATGAAGGATAGAGGTCTAAAAAAAAAAAAAAAAAAAAGAGCTAAGAGCAAAGCTTCAGCAGACTCAGAAGGGATAGGTTAACAGTGAAAAGAGGTAAACTATGAAAAAAGTTAAGTGACAGAATATAGATGTAATAATTAGATAACATTCAAAGTAAGCAAAGACAAAAAAGAGATATATATAGATAGAAAGAGAGACATTATATGAGATCTCCATTGCAGTTAAGAAACAGGAGCAAAGAGAGATAAATGACAAAGACTAGAACCTAGCAAAGTGACACTTGCTAATAATACTAGCACTTAGAAATGATCTGTAAAAAATGCTGGTCACAAACGTCAGGGAGACTAGAAAACTTAGTACCTGGCAACAGAAAAAAAAGCTTTTGGCTAAAGATCAAAGTGTTTACTGTCCTAACAAGAAGAAGAGGAACCCCCCTCATGACCAAACCCTTCACCTGTTCGTGGCTAAAAATAAAGAGATAGCAGAAGGGGTGCTAACACAGAAGCTGAGTCCTTAAAAGAGACTGGTAGCCTACCTGTTGAAGCAGCTAAAAAGAGACTGTGTTTCATATTCCTCCACTAACCAATGCAAAGCAAGTTTAAAAGGTTCCTGGACACTGCAGGCCTTTGCAGACTGTAGATTCCAGGTTTTGCTGAATTAAAAAGATAAACAGCCCTTCGTATAAAAAATAAAAAGAACAACCTTAGATGGCCTTAGATGCTATTGAGACTGCCCTAATGTTGTCCCCAACTTTGGGACTCCTAAATGTGACTGAGAACAAAAGTATTGCCAAAGAGGTTCTTACTCAGAAATTGGGACCCTAAAAGACCGGTGACATACTTGGAAAAATTAGACCTGGTGATTGAGAGATGGCCTGCTTGTCTGCACATAATGGCTTTTGGTCAGGGACACATGATCCAATTGTTTCCCTGACTGATGGACACATTATTAGAGCTTTTTGTTGACAGAACAAGTGACCTTCGCTTCCCCTGCTAACCTGCTGAGTCTTCACCTACTCATCACTGCTCTGACATTCTGGCAGAAGGAACTTTGGCTCAGAAGGCTGAACTCTTGGCGCTAACCCAAGCCCTGCGGTTGGCTAAAGGCAGAGACATTAAAACAAAGAAAGAATTCTGGCCCTCCTAGAAGCTCCTGAATGAGCCGGGTGAGTTGGGGTACCGGGTATCGGCTAAGAAAGCTCAGCTATGTCTCACCGAGGTGACCTACCTAGGGTACACCCTCCGGGAAGGAAAGCGGTGGCTCACCGAAGCCAAGAAAAAGACTGTGATGCTGATCCCAACCCCCACCACCCCGCGCCAAGTACGTGAGTTTCTGGGAACGGTGGGCTTTTGCAGACTCTGGACTAAAGAAAAAGTCCCATTCACCTGGACTGAGGAACACCAAAAAGCCTTTGACAGCATAAAGGCAGCCCTGCTTGCAGCCCCCGCTCTGGCTTTGCCAGATCTGACTAAGCCTTTTTACCCTATATGCTGAACTGGTACACGGATGGCAGTAGCCTCATGGTTAAAGGTAAGCGGAAGGCGGGGACAGCAGTGCAGCAGTGGACAAAAAGCAAGTGATCTAGGCCAGCAGCCTCCCTAAAGAGACTTCAGCCCAGAAAGCTGAATTTGTGGTTTTGATACAAGCTTTATAAATGACAAAGAGAAAAGTCTACACTGACAGCAGGTATGCTTTTGCCACTGTATGGAACAATATACAGACAAAGAAAGCTGTTGACATCTGCAGAAAAAGACGTTCTCAAAATGGATAAATGAGACTGCTCACATAGTCATCAAGAAGAATTAAAGAAAATTTTTTTCCAAGGTTCAGAGTGCCAAAAGCAATAGTTGCCCAGGTAAGTCAGGGTGTGGCCAAGCATTTAGAGGTCAAATAAAAATTACATTGTGTGTATAGACCTCAGAGCTCAGGATAGATAAAAATTAGTTTAAAACCCTAAGACAGACCTTGATAAAATTAATCGTGGAGACTGGTACAGACTTGGTGTTCCTTCCCTATGCCCTATTTCTTGATTCAGTTTTACTCTGTTTAAGATCTTTTATGAAACTCCTATGCCCATCATAGTCTCAAATGATGTGTTTAAACCTATGTTGTTAATAATGTTCTGTATGCTAAGTTAAAAGGCTTGCAGGTGGTCTGGTCACAACTGAAAAGGATTGGACTGAGTACGCGGACGACATCGCGCCAGGGATCCCAACAGCCGAGACAGTGAGTGAGCTGAGTACCCCAAGGACATCTTACCAGTTCCAGCCAGAGATCTGATCTACGTGCACCTGCATCATGCCCAGACCCTCAAGCCTCGCTAAAAGGGCCCCTGCCTAGTTCTGTTTACTAATGCTTCTTGTTCTGTTTTTGTTCCCATGTTAAAATAGAGTAAATGCAGTATTCTCCGCATAAAAATATAGACTTCTGAAATTCTAAGATTAGAATTATTTACTAAAAGAAGGGGGGAATGAAAGAAGAAAAGCTGAACTCTCTTACCCCTCCCATCCAGAGATTGTTCCCGGAACACACCTGAACTTTTTACCCCAAGGTACCCCCTCCCAATTGGAAACTGCTCCAGGAACATTTTTTAGATAAGGGGTCTCCTGGAACAAACCTAGTCCTACCCCTCCTAACTGAAGACTGTTCCAAGAACATTTTTGAGATAGGGGCCTCCTGGTACTACCCCAGAATGTTCCAATAGATCGAGTACATTGCCAAAATATAGGACACGACCCCTTGGTTATGCAAAGCCCCTTGGTGACGTAAAACTTGTACTTTTCCCCTTGCCCTTTTCTTATAAAAGCCTGTGAAAATTTGGGCTGGGTGCCGAATCTCCTCTGCACCTTGCTGGCTGCATGAGTTTCGACCCCAGATATCTGGTATATGTGCTTTTTATGTGCTTTCTTGTCGTTGCTGTATTAAATCTTACTCTCTATACATCTTAAGTTCGGTCTCAGTGTCTTCTTGGGTGCGCGGCTGTCCGGAGGCTTGAGTAAGTGCCTCCCTTTGGGAGTTTTAGAGTCTTTCACAACAACAACAACAACAAAACAAAAACAAAAACAAAAACAAAACAAAAGCAGACCAATGTCAGGTCAGCTTAATCTTAGAAGCCAGGGGCAAGGGCTTCCTGCCCTTGCCATAGTTCCTATTCTAGTCTATTGTATAGTCCACCTTCCCCCTAGGCCATTGTAAATTCTTGTGTATGGGTGTAACTCAGCTATCTATAGTTCTAAGTATCTACTCTGGTTCCTCCTTAGATCACAAACTTCCTTCTTCCTAGATAATGGTAAATTCCTGAGTAGGGCAGTGACTTACCTATCCATGCCCAGGGTCAGCTAAAGGACTGACTAGGATGGGTGAAGAATCTAACTTAGCTATATGTCAAATAGAGGCACTTATAATAAAGCAATATTAAGGGAAAGCACACAGATCCATTTACCAACTAAGGCAAGGACATTGGAGCATTCGTTATACAGGATCCCACGATTCCAGGAGACTAAGTTTCTGTGAAATTTTCACCTCGGGACAGTGCCCAGGTTTTTGGGGCCTGTCATGCTTGTCACTACTGGAGTGGATGTAGCACCCGGCCAACCCAGTTCTCTCTTTCTCTCTCTCTGCCTGCATGCTTCTCTGTGTCTCTGTATTCCCCCTGTCTGTTCTCCACACTTGTTCTCCCTCTTTTCCTCGCCTACCCCCGCCCCTTTTCTCTGCCCTCATGCTCTGCTCCCATCTGCTTCACTACATGTTCACCAGCATGCCTTTGCCCTTTCTCTAGGTCCTCCTCTCCCCACCCCAACTCCAATAAAGCTCTTTTACACCAGAGCTGTTGCATGACATAGTTTCTCTGTGGTGTACCATGGCTTGAGGCAGGCAAAGGTACCCTCTTGCTGCACTGTATTTCATTAACAGATGCGTTTTAAATATTATTATTATTATTTTATTATTATACTATTGGTATGTGTGCTGTGTGCATGTATGTGTAAAGGCTCACACATGCCATGGACTGTGTTTGTGTAGGTTAGAGAACAACGTTTTGGAATCTGTTCTCTCTGTATTTACATTGGTTCTGCAGACTGGATTCAGGCACCAACTTTGCCAATAAGCACATTTACTGGCTGAGCCATCTTGCCAGTCTCTTGGTCTATCCTTTGGTTGTCCATAGCATGTCTTTAATTTGTTCTTGTGGTGGTCGATGCTCTGAACAACTCTTGTATTGGTTTTGTTTTGGGTTTTTGTTTGTTGTTGTTTTAAGATAAATAGTAGTAATAGTGAAAAGTGAAAGAGAACATCCCTAAACATTCCTAGTTCGTCCCAGTCGTTTGCTCACAAACCAGACACTGCTGTCTTTTAGAATGCATTGGTTCATCTGTTCCACCCTGCTTGCTCACTTTCCATCATTTTTTCTCTCTTCCTTCCTTGCTTCCTTCCCTCCTCCCTTTCTCTCTTCCTTCCTTTCCTCTACCTACCCACTCTCTCTTCACTTTCCTTCCTCTCTCACTTTCCTTTCCTACATTTCTATCATCTTCCCTCCCCTTCTCTGCTCCTTTTTCTTTCTTTTATGTTTGTCATTTAATTTCTTCAAATGAGCTGAAATATCTCAACAATATCCTTCTTGTTCTGAGTCTAGGCCCTCACTTGAGATTTGAATACTTTCAGTGAGTTCAGTGACACACTTTCAGGGCTATTTCTCTTTCAGGTTCTAAACTTCACACTACTTCTGGGGCATAACCTAATCAGGTTTCATGCTCATTTTCTGTACGTTTCGATTCCTTCAAGTACTTGGATTAGTTTTGCAATGATATTACAATTACAACATGTTAAAGTGATCTGAGAATAGTTTTTCTTCTCAATCCATCTTCCTATTATACTGAAATATCTTATCGAATACTTTTACTATGTCAAATGTAATAATGATTTTATATTTTACTCATTGACAGAAATATTTAATGCCTTATCATTTTCTTCAGATGGACCAAACGTTAGACACACTACTCTACAGTCCCCAGGCTCACACCCCTTCAAAGCCTCAAGTTAACCAAACAACCCAGGGATGCCTTCGGGAATTCTTTGAAGTGAAAATACCTGGGAAAATGGTGCCCATCGCCCAGACTCTGTGGAGAGAAGGGCAAACTTTAGGAAATGCCTTGCTCTCTGTGTGAGGACGAAAACCTCATTTCAGTTTTCTTACTCCAAATTGCAACAACTATATTTTATCTTGAAGATACCAGAAATAGATTATTTCTGGGGAAGGAAAGAAGGAAGTGTCTTCTTTAGCTCCTAACTTAAGCACATTAAGCCTTCTACTTCTTTACTTTTCTGTTTCTTCTTCGTCTTTCTTCCTCTCTCCTTTCCTATACATGGATCTTTAATTTGCACTGCTATATACTTGGTTATTTTTTTTAAACTAAAACATATATTTTAAGTTATTTTATCTCAGGGACAGACAGGGCATCCCAGGTTTATAGATGCTTTTCTTTTAGGGTTAAACTGTTTAGGCCCAAGCATTCTTAATTTCAAACAGTACTTGTCAAATACTTAATCTATGTTTTATCCAAACTAGTCTAAATGGTATAATAATGATTACCAAAACATACATGCCACCCACTGAAAACTGAAATTGATCTGTCCATTCTTGTCACACACACATACAAACACACACACACACACACAAACACATACACACGGACAATTGGTCAGTTTTTTATTTGCTGATGATCAATTACTGCCATAGGTTTGTCTATCTTTTGTTTCTTGTTTTTGTTTTCAAATGCCCAGGTGCAATTTTGAGTGCACTAAAAAGAAATGAGATTTTTTTTTTTGATTTTCAAAAATACAAAGCATTGACATTTTAAATAATATTTGCAAATATCTAATTTGCAGCAAATTTTATTGATAAATCAAAGAAAACTAAATGTAGCCCCTGCTGAAATGCATTGGTTATTTTACTGACATACAATTGTTCCACCAAATCAATATTTTGGCAGTTTATTTGATCATATTCTAATCCCTCATGGACCACTCTTTCCTTCGCTGTAAAGCTTCCCTGAGACTTTAGCGTGGAAACCCACAACTTTTCCTGCATCTTGCTAAAAATATTCCCTCAGCTGAAATACTTTATTTTATTTTTTTGCAGTCTTTGGATCCCTTTATTCTGTGGCCTTTATGAAAAACACGAAGTGGCCAAATCTTTTTTCACTACATCTTAAATATCAAAAAAGATTTATTAGTAATTTACAGTTAGCAACAAACATGTACAGAAAGTCAGTCAGCTGTAACTCTTTTTTTTTTTTTTTTGGTTTTTGAGACAGGGTTTCTCTGTATAGCTCTGGCTGTCCTGGAACTCACTTTGTAGACCAGGCTGGCCTAGAACTCAGAAATCCACCTGCCTCTGCCTCCCAAGTGCTGGGATTAAAGGCGTGAGCCACCACACCAGGCTCAGCTGTAACTCTTATTCTCTCAGTTCAATGGGTAAATTCTGACCACTGTCTCAGCTGAGCTTGCAGCATGGGCTCTTGATGTTTTGCAAAATTAAGCACAGATTCTATTCCTTTGTTTAATTTTGTAATAAACTTACACCCCTCCCCTAGTTCATTATCCCTTACTTTTATTTACTCCTTCTTAAAATATTTATCACTAACCAGTTTAAAAACATCTTATTCTACAATTCATATTTATGTGCATTTGTTGTTTAATGTATCTGATGAGGTAATTAGAATTTAATTAGAATTTAATTAGAATTCATCAAGTCTTTATACATGTAACTCTGTGTTCAGGCTGATGAATGGTTCAGCTTCTTTTATCTTTTAGTTTATTTATTCTTCCACTCTGCTGGAGAACAATTTTAAGTCTCTTTTCCTCTCTTCTAGCTGTTACTCCCTATTAGCTTCCACTGCTTTCTGAGCAGGTGACTTCATACCTACTTCACCAAGAAAATAATAGACAACAGAATGAATCCTTTCTTTTAACCCTCTTCATACAGAAGCTAATATCTCCACTCAATGTCTTGGATTTTCCTTACTTTTTTTGTGATAAGGTAGTAATTTTAAGCTTTGCCTGACAATGTACAAATATACTCCTGCCTGGGCTGAAAAATTTGTTGATAAACACAAGATGTCAAAGTTGATATTTTCAGTATTTATTAGTAAGGCTGGTACAACAACCTTTATACGGCACAGTTTACATTAAGTTATTAAGATACATCTGTGTACAGTCACAAAACCAAGACATGTTTTTACATAGAATAAAACTGAAGACAGATTTACAAGCATTTTGTCTCTACACAATTCTCATTTATTTTCAGGTCAGTTTATACAACTACTAGCCCAAGAATTAGCATTTGTTCATTAAATTTTTCAGACTGTTTGGTAAACAAGAAAAATAATAAAAATATTAGCAAACCACCAAGAAAGCATGCAACGTATCGTCAGAAACGAGAGGCATCTCCAAGAACTTCATGTTTTATTGGAAATAAATTTTATTAAGTTTTAAACTTTTCCTAGACAAGAGACACCATTTTTAAACAGATGTGTCATTAGCACACACATTAATCAGTATTGGGAGCACCTGAGCACATCACGAAACAAATATACGGACACAGTCGAATGATAATCACAGTCACATGCTGACTTCCAAAGGATGAGGATAGCTCTACAGTTTGCTGTGTTACCAAATGTCTAGTTATATACAGGATAACAGATTCAGAAAATGCTCTCAGTCTACCTATCAGATAAAGAACTTGGTTAAATGACATTTGTTTAATGTGAATGAATCTTCAATAATAGTCACACAAGACATACAGAAAACATCAATATGTCATAGTCAATGAGAATATATGTTTCACTCATTCATTCATTCTTGTGTTACACTAAAGGCAAATAATTATTAAGGGAAAGTGCAGGATTATTTACTGAGCTTTCACTTTCAGTTCAAACTCAAAAGGAGGGAAAGTCATGTCTGCCATACATATAGTTATAAACACATGTAGCTGGAGTTGGCTAATTTTGAACTATTTGACATTATAGCAATTAAAATAAGTTTTTAAAAATATTGTTAGTTATGATTTAAATAATAAAGTAAAAAAATACTATAAACATCTTTATGATACTTGAATGAAATGAAGTATTGATTAAATCATCTCTAAGAAACTGGGCACAATATAGTAACAAATAATTCATTTTACTCCATATCACTGCCACCACTTTTGTTACTACCACTACCACCAACATCATAACAACCATTCTATAGTGAGAATCAATATCAGCTGGTTACCAGCTATAATATTCCCAGGATACAACTAGACTAGTGTGTAGGATTCCCCCAGTCAACCTCATAGAAATGCAGAGAATGTATACTTAACTATCATGATCTATTAAAATATGGACCATATTAAGGATCAAGGGCAATTACTATTCCTTAATGTTGAGCACTGTTCTTTTAAAACACAAATGGTAATCAAATTAGTTCAGAGTCATCAAAACTTTGCTTAATATTAAGTAAAATCAGAGAAAACACCAACTTCTTGCTACTAGTGTTATCTTTATCTATAATAATGATTCTATAATTTCCCATCTTTTATAAAAGTTCACTCTGTGCTTTTTCTTTTCTGTTGAAAGACTTCTTAGTATTAAATTTAAACCAACAAATGATTTTCATCCCTGATGACTCAATGGATTAGTAGGGAAATGAAATGCTTCTCAAGGTTTGAGTGTTGCAAGAAGATTACCTATCCAGTAATTAGAGATTATAAACTGTTACTATTAAGATAAAAAAGCTAATTTCTAATAACATAAAATAAAATAAAAATAAAAAATCATATATCATGTTATTTACAAAAAAGTAAAAAATACTAAGAGCCCTATTTGCAATTAAAAAAGAAATAGTTTTGTTGTGAGAAGGGCAATCAGCGTCCCTCAGAAGTGCATTCATATAAGAATTGGTGTTGCATAGAGCAATTCTAGTTACAACCTAGGAGTTTCGTCAGCTGCAAACTTGGCACACTGGCAGGATCTTTTTCTTTCTCAAGGGGAATGCTGGTGCATGATCAGAAGCTCCATCAATGACTTCCTTGATTGGTCTGATTGATCTAACCCCAATCGCCAGGTTTTTAGAATGGAAGGGCAGCTGTATTAGGAAGCCTTCCATTCTTTCAGGCTTAATAGCACAGGATAATCTTGCTCTGGTGGTCCCTCTGTGTAAGGTGTAACTAGAATGGAGTGAGCTACCATGCTATACAATCTTTCAGGGAACCCTTGGAGTACCAGTGCTGCGGAACAGAATCGGGGATGAACCAGAGCCTACTGTGAAAGGCAAATGGCAGAGCCTTTTGATATCAGAAGATCCTCTTACACTTCTTCCCCCCTTCATTGTGCTGACTTATAGGCTTCTCCAAGCATTTGTCTGCTGGAAATATCCATGGTAAGCACCAGCAGAGCTAGTAGTCTCTAAAACTAAAATGGTAGCAATATCCTAGTTCTGAAAACTTGCATCTCCCATTGTTCAGTTTAGAAGACCCTTAGTGGTAAATGGCATAGTATTGTCTGGGAGGAGGGACCAAAAATGGAGGGAAGAGACTGGTGGTATTTTAGGACAACCAATATGAATTTATATATTATTTAAATCAGTATAAGATATACAACTTATCATATACTAGAAATTTTTTACTCCTAGTGTTTTACATTGCTTTAAAATTTAATGTTTTTCTCCAGAACATGAGAAAATTCCATACCCAACCAATAAGTTTGAGATGATTTCCTGTAATCCTACTAGAATTTCATCTTAAATAAAGCAACAACTCTTAGCTTAAAAACTCCACAAAGCAATTTAGTTTATTTTGGGTAGGGTTTGAGAATAGGGTTATAACCATGTACTTTAATAAGTTTGGTGTGACAAATAACTGTTACTTACTATTCAGTCTTCTTCATGTTAAATGGAGGCTGATGTCGAAACACAAATGAGTTGTGGAACAATTTACTGTCTTCCCATGCTGATGCTCCCCAATGCTTTGCAGTTGTTTCTCACATATAAAATCTGAGAATTAAAAAGCTACATAATCATTAACTCTCCATTTATATATAAAGCTATATTTGCAAATGTGCTTTCCTATCTCATATATCTT
This sequence comes from Mus caroli, assembly GCF_978045245.1. NCBI lineage: Eukaryota > Metazoa > Chordata > Mammalia > Rodentia > Muridae > Mus > Mus caroli. The sequence continues at coordinate 14,262,958 of NW_028227259.1, forward strand.
TTTATACATCATTATTTCAGGAGAAAGTGAATTTAAATGACATTTGCAAGTTAATACGTGCAAAGTAAGTAGCAAAATCAGGGCTAGAAACCAGGATTTTCATCCCAGCTGAGTGTGTTTCCCACAATTTCTGTGTTACTTTCTTTATGGGCATTGGTGGTTGATGTGGAAGAGAATGCTTCAGCTTGATGATTCATATACTGGTTGTTTGAGTCAATATTATTAAAATAAGTCAAATATGTTTTAATTTCAAACATTGACTTTTTTTTTTGTTGTTGTTTTTTTTTTGGATTTTTTGAGACAGGATTTTTCTGTGTAGCCCTGGCTGTCCTAGAACTCACTCTGTAGACCAGGCTGGCCTCAAACTCAGAAATTTGCCTGCCTTTGCCTCCCAAGTGCTGGGATTAAAGGCGTATGTCACCACCGCCCGGCAAACATTGACTTTTTACATTCTTTCCAAACATAGGTGATTTCTAATTCTGATATCACTACCAAGAAAGCAGAATAAGAGAATTGATAACAGAATTTTCATTATGTAGGCATTGAGTTTAGAGAAAAAACATGAAAAATCAGGAAATGACAAGAGTTTAATCAATGTTATATGACAAATATAGTTTGTTTGCCAGAACAATAATTTTACGCGTCTGACAGTACATTATGCAAGAGAAAGGAAATAAGCAATATGATACATGTAATAGCAGTTCCTCAGAGAACAAGCAACCCTTTTCTTAGGGCACACAAATTAATTTAGGTACCTTGTTGTGTACAATTGAGAACACCTTGACTTGATGAAAATTATGGAGGCTGTAATGTTTTCAACCAAGGTACATATTTTGTGGGTTAACATTCTTCTTTAATATCCAGTCTCTAATTTTTATTTTATTTCTAGATAAATACAATTTCATTTTAACCTACTATTATCTTCACTCTTCACTCTTGTAAATTACACCAAAACTGATGTGCTTTGCCACATAGAATTCAAACCTACGGTTGTACCGCTTTCTAACACAGACATAGGGAAAACATGCACCTTGTAACCTAAAATCCATTGTTCATCACTCTGGTTTAATTTCCCCCACAAACACAGTCACTTTCTGGTCCTACAGACAACTCAGAATTTAATCTTATGTCAGAATTCCAGAACAGGAAGTTTTATGAGAATATAAGACAAGGAATTTTGATCTTTAGAAAACCATGATTCATTACATCAGTTTTTTTTTTTTTTTCAAACAAGGTTAGGCGTGTATAAGCAATTGCTTTCACACTACCTTTCACCACCACAACAACCTCTGTGCCTCTTTTTACAGTTCTAGCTCAGTCTGATCAAAGACATTTATCTTTAAAAAAAAAAGTCAAATCATCTTTCACAGTTTCTCTTCCCAGCTATGAGCAATCCAGTGTCTCTGGCCTATTTCCATCGGTTTGCCTTCAACATGTGAACTTTTAAAGTCTCTTTGTATCCCACAGCCATGCCATCCACTTGCTTCTTGGTTTTGACCTCATGTTTGCTTCTGAAAGCATAGATCACCACAGTAGTGTTCAACTACAGTCTCGATCCGAGGCTATGGAGCTCTGCTTCCTCGCCCTGAGCAGACACATCTTCAATGTGTTTGAGTAGGACTCATCAACAGTTTGTGCCAATTGACTATTCTTTTTCTCAGATCCACTTTGTCAAGCCAGATACAAGCTTCTCCAATCAAAGTCTTCTTCATAAACTTCCCGCCATTGGAGAAAAGTAAAATCTAGAAAACATAGTCAGAATTACATGTAGATAGGTACACGCACATGAATGTCTTCCAATCTTTAAGAAGTTTTTATTATAAAACGATAACCAGGAAGGGAGGGAGATGTGAGGATGGACTACGTGTACTTGAAAGAGAGCAGAGATATTCTTGAAATATCTATTAATATGAATTAGTTCAGATCAACATTTCTATTAGCCTTCCTCAAATTTTACTATATCCCCAAATCACATGCACTGAAGGATAAGCAAATATAATATAATGTAATATAATATAATAATACAAATATGCTCATTCTAATTAGTTATACTTAATGAGAACTTTCATGTTTAAAATCCGTAATTTCATACATAACTATCAGTTTTAGGTTTGGGAACTTCACATGTTTTTAAAATAATTCGAGTCCCTATATTGATATTAAGTTAATTTCAGGAAAACTCATGATGTTCGTTCCACTCTTGTAACTCTCCTCTCAATGATACATTCATTTGTATAGGACTTAGAGGGTTTTTTTTTTTTTGTCTTTAGTGATTTATACTAATTCTGTCAATGAAGCTTAACTTTTTCTTTTCAAATATATGCATAGAAAACATATGCATATATATTTTAATTTTAATTTATATGTATGTGTGTCTGCTAGAGTCCTGAAGACAATTTCAGAGCCCTTGAAGCTGAAGATACAAGAGGTTGAGAGCCAGCTGATGTGGGTCTTGGGTGATAAACTTTGGTCCTCTGGAAGAGCAGTATGTACTTTTAACCACTGAGTTATCTCTCCAACCATTGGACTTGTGATTGTAATATATGTTCATCTCCACTGTAAAGCATTAAGTACTGGTATCATGGAATAGTTTCATATATTTCCATATATTCTTCTCTAGCTACATTTCCTTTTCCTGCATGTCTACTGAAGGCATGTTATGTGATAACCATTCTGCTAGACTACAGGGGAAAAGATAATGAAAATTAAGCCTTGCCATAGAGAAACTGTAACACATAAGGGTATAAATTATTGAATAGGAGAAGCTCTGCTTAGTAGAGTAATAGATGAGATGATTAGTGGAAAAGGTGTTATGAATTATACTTAGGGCTTTTAGTAAAAATGGATATCGAAAGATGGGCTATGGGGATACAGGAGAAAGAAGCTTTGAAATGGAGGAAAATATGAGCAAAGAACTCAAGACTAATGTAATTTTAAAAGACTCAGATGTGTCCTGAATATAGGAAAGTGACAAGGGACTAAGACCAAATCTATATAAATAAAGCCCACTTCGGAGGACCTTGAATGATACAAGAAAATGATGTTTTACTGAACAGCTTTAATGGAAACCCAACAATATTTGGTAAGGATAATTCTGGCTGTAGTGTGATGAATTTAAAGAGATGAGACAGTAGTGAGAAGAAGAGCAGGTGCATTACCAAACTGTTGTAAATAGCAAAGTAGCGAGCCGAAAGATTTAGAGAGAGTGACCATGAGAACAAGAGGAATCCACCCAAAGTAGCAAAACTGAGTAGTCAACTGGTGGGAAACTGGATAGACTGAATGTGTTAAGGGGGTTCACAGGGCTCTTGTGGTGGTGCTTCTAATGATTAACTACTATACAGTACATGATCAGTATCTAAACACAGAATAACTGAGTGGACAATAAGTATAATATATGAATGGAAAAGTAAATCAGAATATATAACACAATTACCTGAAGTGAGTGGCCTGCAGGACTTAGGCTGAATCTAAAGGTTTCATTGAAGGAAGGCTCTCGATCATGTCGACATACCCTTGTTTTCTTTTTAATAACCTTTTTTTGGGTAGCAATGTTTATCACATATATTTTCACATATAAATCTGAAAATAAGACAGAAGCCTATTAAGTGCCCACTGTTCACAGCATTTTCTCTTGTATGCGGATATTCTCATTATGAACCATACAAGCATAAAAAGTTGTCCACAATTTGTTGCATAAACCATTAAGTGATTGTAAGTATAAATTCGTATAAATTTAAGTTAGCTTTACTTAAATTAATTGGTGTTTATTATGTGTAGCAATCTAATTTTTTTTCCTGCCTTGGAATTGCTTTATTTTTGGAGAACACAGTACATCATTCCCTTCCTGTGTTTTCTCAGAAACATTTCACAGAACACAGGACAAATAGTTATAGCTGAAAGAAAATAACTAATAAAAAGATTCTACACACAAGACAGTTAAATGTGCATGCCTGAGTGTTGCTCTCTGTGATAATTACCAGGAGAGTGTTATCTTTAGTGTTCCCAGATACAGTTAGCTTATTTTTTAATTAGACATTTTCTTTATTTACATTTCAAATGTTATCCCCTTTCCTTGTTTCCCCTCTGAAAACCCCCATCCTCTCCCTCCTCTCCCTGCTTCTATGAGGGTGTTCTCCCACACACCCACTCCTGCTTCTCCATCCTGGCATTACCCTACACTGGGATATAGAACCTTCACAGGACCAATGACCTTTCCTTCCATTGATGTCTGACAAGGACAACCTCTGCTACACATGCAGCTGGAGCCATGGGTAGCTCCAAGTATACTCTTTGCTTGGTAGTTTAGTCCCTGGTAGCTCTGAGAGTACTAGTTGGTTCATATTGTTATTCCTCCTATAAGGTTGCAAACACCTTCAGCTCCTTCAGTCCATTCTCTAACTCCTCCAATGGGGACCCTTTGCTAAGTCCAATGGTTGGCAGGGAACATCCACCTCTATTTTTGTCAGGGTCTGGCAGAGACTCTCAGGAGATATCTATATCAGGCTGTGTCGGCAAGCACTTCTTGGCATCCACAATAGTGTCTGGGTTTGGTAACTGTATATAGGATGGACCCCTGGGTTGGGCAGTTTCTGGATGGCTGTTCCTTCAGTCTCTGATTCATACTTTGTCTCTGTATCTCCTCCTGTGGATATTTTGTTCCCAATTCTAAGAAGGACTGAAGTATCCACACTTTGGATTTCCTTCTTCTAGAGTCATGTGGTCTGTGAATTGTATCTTGGGTAAGCATATTAACTTTTATGCTTAAAAATCTAGCTGAAGTTTAGGAAAATGATTTTATCTTTAAAGTAGAAATTAAATTAATTTTTTTGCATATAATTCTAATGTTTTCTATGCACAGGTGAAAGTTTACCTAAAATTTATTGTAATTTTTAAGGGAAAGTCCTAGAAGCTAGTAGATATCCTTCACTAATCATTATAATGAAAGTAGATACCTGGTAAATGATCCGGAGACTTAAATTTGTAGGTAATATTTCTGCACTGGAGAATTTCAACTATTAGTTGTTCACCATCTGTTTTCATTTCCTTTTTCAGTGCTAGCTTGATTTCTCCCATTACTTGAGTTTTAGCTAGAAGAAGTCAACAAAAAACAAGTTGAAGAATAAATAGCACCACTTATTAAATGCTTAGTTTAATCACTGTTTCAAGTGTTCACTTACTGGATTTTATTAAGTATTAAACACTTTATTGTATGTTATGGATATAACGCACAGTTCAAACCCTTAAGGAGTGAATAGCTTCATGGAGATCACATCATTCAGGCACTTATAAGAAAGCATGCTAAACATGATGGTAGACAAAAGAAACTATAAGTAGATGTGGTATTCAGCTGTAGAGTCTTAAGTTTTGAAGAGGTAATTGATGACCTTGTAGGAAGAGAAACAAACATGGAAATTATAAAATTTTAGTACAATATATAGGGAAAAAGTCTTTTAAAGTGTAATATGCTGTTTACCAACATTTCTGTTGTATCTTGGCTCTGGTGTTGTATCACCAGGCTTGTTCAAGAATACATGGTAGCATACCCAAATCTTACTATATAGAGTGTTTATTCCCTGTTTCCTTTATAAAATATAGGTGGTAGTGATGCGTAATGAAAAAAACTGCATAAGGCAAAAAGTACACGTGATATAGACTAGATTAATTGTAGTTTCTTCTAGAATTTTAGCTTTTATTATTGAAGGAACTTTCCATGCCACATCAAATCTGTTGTGACTCCACCAATTTCTCTATTATCTCATGGACTCATTCACCAACACACAACTTGTTCATCTTTTTACTTTGGGCTGAGTGTCCTGCTAACAGGATGAATACAGTGAGTATAAAATGCATAAATAAGTATGAATGCATGCCTGTTTTTAAATCAGAATCTTACATTCCTAATGCTGATAGATATAATCCTCATAAACAGGACCCTCCTGATTCCTTAACCGTACAAATATAGCCTCAAAGGAAGTGTTTGAGAATACATTGTTGGCAGCTAAGTTTAAAAAGAAAATATAAATTTATATGTCTTAAATAACCACTAATCTAGACTCATAAGATTTTTCACCTATTAGGAAGATAATTTAATTAGATATTTCTATGGATAAATAAATGGCTAGGAAGAATAATTCTGAAGTATAGTGACATGGTTTCAAAAATAATGTGACACTGGAGATCCTCTTGGAAAAGAGCTAGGAGAGCTAGGGCTGCAAGTAGGATGGGGATTAGCTGAGATGCAATGGAAAATGAATTCTTTGGTAAAAAAACAAAAACAAAAAACCACTACATTAGCAGATGGGACTATCATGTGGGAAATCCAGGCCTGAAGCACTGCAAGGCATTGCTCACTGGGGCCACATTAACAGCTTTATTTCCACATTTAGAGCACAGGAATTTATTGAAAGTCTCTAAACACAATGTATTCTCAGACATTTGTTTTCAGGATATATATTTGTGCTTTATAAAAATAAAAAGAGCCTTGTTTACCTGGATTATATTTATCAACATTAGAGTTTTAAATTTTTAATTTATAAATCCACTATGATAGAAGTGTGTGAAGTTCATTCTTTCTTACAAATACAGAGTTGGGGAAAAGAGGAGAATATCTTGTCATCCTTTTTGGTCAATTGTTAATAATTGTGATACTGTATACTAAGACAAGTTGTTTAAAGAGAGAAAGACAAATCTCAGCAAAGCCCAGGTCAGCACTCTCCATGACCACATCACACATGCAGAAGTTTACCAAGAAAAGAGAAAGTTGGCTAGCACAAGAGGATTCCAGACACCAGCCCTGTGTAAATGAGCAATGAGCACAGCCCACACCCAGCCCTGGAAAGCCTTGCTAAACCTTTGAGCTGGCAGCCTTAGTTCATCACCTTGGGGTTGTCAGCAGTCAGAAAAAACAGTCTTGATGACCCACAGCTGAAACTCCAATATCACATCCAAGGAATTCACAAAGGTTACATTATCTCTTCAGAGTGTGAAGACATTTTCTGTGTTTGTTGGATTGATCACTTTGTGTGAGTCTCAAAGGAGGAAGTGAAACCAAACCTGGGTAAACTGATTACAAGTGATTGGATCCATGTCCTCAAAGCTATAAAGAGAGAGACAGCTGTCCTCCATTTATGAAACCATTTCTGAGATTGGGTTGTGGGGGTGTCTTTTTAAAAATTATTACCAGTATATAATAACTCTGAAAAATATTGGGCTTTATTTTGACATTTTAATACATGTATATAATGCCACTGGATCATATGCATCTCCCATGATCCTCTGTTTTCTGCCATGCTCTGTCTCTGATTACCTCCTTTGGAAAGAGAATTCTCACTCTAAAATAAAATGGTCATGCAAGAGACCCTCACTATTTGGAGCCAATAGAAGTGAACAGAAGTGACTGCATGAAAGATACATTAGTATTTTCTCTCTGGGAAATACACTTTTATGGGTCATAGCCCCCCTTTCTAGGTCCAAACTCCAATAGCCAATGATTTGTCACCTCCTAGCTGCCTCACTTTGAAACACGTGCTAATTAAAGTTCCTGAGTCATCATACTGTCTGCTTCCTTCCTGGAAGTTTAACCTCACATCCTTCACTGTGGGATGCTTGTGAAGCATCTGCTAAGATTCACTCTGTTCAAAGGTTTTCCAGCTTGCTCTTTAATATTTTTAACTGAAAAGAGAAAAGGACGTGTTTACTGAAATCATCTTAAAGCATTTTTTTGAGTGATTTTTCCTCTAAAGCAGATACTTCTGTGAAGATAAAAAGAAATCTATGTGTCTGCTGTCTTCAGAGGGTGTGCCCCTGCTCCAGATTTGGGTGATATTTTGAGTCCCAGGGCATCACATACTTAGAGGATTGTGATAGTATTTTGGAATATGGGGTAAATGGCAGGAAAAAAATTTCAACCAATGTTCATGTATTGAAGTCTTAAAACTCATGCTTCTTTGATTTTATTAGAAGAATGGCCTCACTAGGCTCATAGATTTGAATGCTTGGTGGGCAGGGAGAGGCATTGTTGAGAGATGTGGCCTTGTTGGTTTAGATGTAGGATTATTGGAGGAAATGTGTCACAGAGAGTGGCCTTGAAGTGTCAACTAATCAAGGCAGGTCAAGTGTCGTTGTCTTTCTGTTGTCTGTAGATCAAGATGTAGAACTCACAGACCCTGCTCCAGTGTCATGTCTCTCTGCATGCTGCAATGTTCACTACCATGAGCATCATGGACTAAACCTCTGAAATTGTAAGCCATCTCAACTAAGTGCTTTCTTCCATAAGTGTTGCCTGGGTCATGGTGTCTCTTCACAGCAATAGAACATTGAGTCAGTATCTCACAATCCTGTAAATATTGATGAGCTTATGTGTTGCTAGAGCTCATTTAATTGTACTTCACAGAAAAAATATATGATTAAAGGATAGGGAAAGAGTAAGTCCTATGAAAGTAAACTGCTATATAAAAGAAACAGTCATTGTAAAATAATCAAGACTGACTATTTAATATGTTAAAAGACAACCTAGGAGAATAAAGCAAGGAGAAAAAAGGAAAAGAACAAGTGAAAGAAGAAAGGAGGGGGGGGGAAGAGTGGGAGGTGGGAGGGAATGGTAGGGAGAGGGAGGGAATAATTGGAGGAAGGAATGAGGAATGAAAACTAAAGGATGAAACATAGGCCACCAATCATATAGTGGTAGAAGCTGGATAGAGAATAGACTTCCTCATGCTTTAAATGCAACAGAAGAATTTAAAATTGAAATGAAGGGCCCTTCTGGTTGGTGCCAGCTCCAGGCAACCTTGGGCATGAACTTGGAGGATGGTCCCATGGTCCACAGAGGACTCTCCACTCCGCAGGTGCCCTAACATGCCCAAGATCTTAGGATCACAGGTGAGTGGAATGCAACATCTGTTCTAAACCAATTGTGATGGGTCTGAGACAGCAGGAGCAAGGACACAGGAGCCCTGCCTGACCAGCAACTTGGGTTCCTTCTGGTTGGTGCTGGTATACCTTGGTTTTGAATACAGCAGAGAGCCCCAGAGTCCACAGAGGAGACACCAATTCCAGGCTCTGAAACATGCCCAGGATCTTAGGATTCCCGGATCTCAGGATACCAAGAGTTTGGTCACCAGGATCTCAGGGTCTCAGAGGAAGCTTTACTGCCAAGAATTCTAACACACCCAGAATCTCAGGTTCACAGGATTCCAGAATCACAGGGTCACAGAGAAAGCTGAACTCTGAGATTACAGGAAGGACAGGTTCCAATCAGATATATTGAGGGCAGCAAGCATTTGAGATAATCAGATGGCAGGGGGCAAGCATAAGAACAGAAGCAGCCGAAATCAAGGTTACTTGGCATCATCAGAACCAACCTCTCCCACCATAGCAAGCCCTGGATACATCATCACACCAGAAAAGCAAGACATGGATCTAAAGGTCACTTTTCATGATGATGTTGGAGGACTTTAAGAAGGAAATAAATAACTCACTTAAAGAAATACAAGAGAACACATTCAATCAGGTGAAAGAATTGAACAAAACCATCCAGGATCTAAAAATGGAAGTAGAAACAATAAAGAAATCACAGAGAGAGACCACTCTGAAAATAGAAAACCTAGAAAAGAAGTTAGGAGCCAAGGATGCAAGCATAACCAACAAGAATACAAGAGATAGAAGAGAGAATCTCAGGTGCAAAAGGTACCATAGTCATTGACACAACAACCAAAGAAAATGTGAAATACAAAAAGATCCTAACACAAAAACGTCCAGGAGATCCAGGACACAATGAGAAGACCAAACCTAAGGATAATAGGTATAGACTAGAGGAAGATTTCCAACTTAAAGGGCCAGTAAATATCTTCCACAAAATTACAGAAGAAAACTTCTCCAACCTAAAGAAAGAGATGCCCATGAACATACAAAAAAGCCTACAGAACTCCAAATAGACTGGACCAGAAAAGGAATTCCTCCGGTCACATAATAATCAAAACGCCAAATGCACACAACAAAGAAAGAATATTAAAAGCAGTAAGGGGAAAAGGTCAAGTAACATATAAAGGCAGACCTATCAGAATTACACCTGACTTCTCTTCAGAGACTAGGAAAACCAGATGATCCTGGGCAGATGTCATACAGACCCTAAGAGAACACAAATGCCAGCCCAGGCTACTATACCCAGCAAAACTCTCAATTACTATAGATGGATAAACTAAGGTATTCTATGACAAAACCAAATTTACACAATATCTTTCCACAAACCCAGCCCTGCAAAGGATAATAAAGGGAAAACAACACAATGAGGGAAACGAAGCTCAAGAAAAAGCAAGAAATTAATCCTTCAGCAAACCTAAAAGAAGATAGCCACATGAACAGAATTCCAACTCTAACAACAAAAGTAACAGGAAGCAATAATTACTTTTCCTTAATATCTCTTAATATCAATGGACTCAATTCCCCAATAAAAAGACATAAACTAACAGACTGGTTACATAAACAGGACCCAACTTTTTGCTGCATGTAGGAAACCCACCTCAGGGATAAAGACAGACACTACCTTACAGTAAAAGGATGAAAAACAATTTTCCAAGCAAATGGTCCCAAGGAACAAGCTGGAGTAGCAATTCTAATATCTAATAAAATCAACGTTCAACCTAAAGTTCGCAAAAAAGATGGGGGGTGGGGGGCACTTCTTACTCATCAAAGGTAAAATCTACCAAGATGAATTCTCAATTCTGAACATCTATGCTCCAAATGCAAGGGCAACCACATTCACTTAAGAAACTTAGCTAAAACTCAAAAGCACCTCACACAATAATAGTGGGAAACTTGAACACCCCACTTTTATCAATAGACAGATCCTGGAAACAGAAACTAAACAGAGACACAATGAAACTAACAGAAGTTATGAAACAAATGTATTTAACCGATATCTACAGAACATTTTGTGTTATCCTAAAACAAAAGGATATACCTTCTTCTCAGCACCTCATGGTACATTCGCCAAAATTGACTGTATAATCAGTCACAAAACAGGCCTCAACAGATACAAAACTATTGAAATTATCCCATGCATCCTATCAGATCACCACAGACTAAGGCTGATCTTCAATAACAACATAAATAATAGAAAGCCAACATCCACGTGGAAGCTGAGCAACACTCTACTCAATGATTACTTGGTAAAGGAAGAGATAAAGAAAGAAATTAAAGACTTTTTAGAGTTTAATGAAAATGAAGCCACAACATACCCAAACTTACAGAACACAATGAAAGCAGTCCTAAGAGGAAAACTCATGGCTGTGAGTGCCTCCCAAAAGAAGGTGGAGCAAGCATACCCTAGCAGTTAGACAGCATAACTAAAAGCTCTAGAACAAAAGGAAGCAAATTTACATGGAGGAGTAGACTGCAGGAAACAATCAAACTCGGGCTGAAAACAACCAAGTGAAAATAAAAAGAACTATACAAAGAAATCAACCAAACCAGGAGCTGGTTCTTTGAGAAAATCAACAAGAGAGACAACAGTTAGACAGACTAACTAGAGGGTATAGGGACAGTATCCTAATTAACAAAATCAGAAATGAAACAGGAGATATAACCACAGAATCTGAGGAAATTAAAAAAAATCATCAGATCCTACTACAAAAGCCTATACTCAACAAAACTGGAAAACCTAGATGAAATGGACAATTTTCTAGACAGATACCAGGTACCAAGGTTAAATCAGGAACAGATTAATGATCTAAACAGTCCCATATCCCTAATGAAATAGAAACAGTCATTAATAGTCTCCCAACTAAAAAAAGTCCAGGACTAGATGGGTTTATTGCAGAGTTCTATCAGACCTTCAAAGAAGACCTAATTCCAAAACTCCTCAAACTCTTCCACAAAATAGAAACAGAAGGTACTCTACCCAATTCATTCTTTGATGCCACAATTACTCTGATACCTAAACTACACAAAGTCCCACCACAGAAAGAGAACTTCAGACCAATTTCCCTTATGAATATAGATGCAAAAATACTCAATAAAATTCTCGAAAACTGAATCCAAGAACACATTGAAACGATCATCCATCATGATCAAGTAGGGTTCATCTCAGGGATGCAAGGATGGTTCAATATATGGAAATCCATCAATGTAATCCACTATATAAACAAACTCAAAGACAAAGTGAAAGATCTGTATGATAAGAATTTCAAGTCTCTGAAGAAAGAAATCAATGAAGATCGCAGAAGATGGGAAGATCTCCCATGCTCATGGATTGGTAGGATCAATATAGTCAAAATGGCTATCTTGCCGAAAGCAATCTACAGATTCAATGCAATTCCCACCAAAATACCAACTCAATTCTTCACAGAGTTAGAAAGGGCAATTGGCAAATTCATCTGGAATTACAAAAATCCTAGGACAGCAAAAACTGTTCTCAGCAATAAAAGAACCTCTTGTGGAATCACAATCTCCAACCTCAAGTAGTACCACTGAGCAATTGTGATAAAAAACTATATGGTACTGGTACAATGACAGACAGGTAGATCAATGGAACAGGATTGAAGACCCAGAAATGAACCCACAAACCCATGGTCACATGATCTTTGACAAAGGGTCTAAAATCATCCAGTGGAAAAAAAGCATTTTCAACAAATGGTGCTGGTTCAATTGGCAAATCTCATGAGAAGAATGTGAATTGATTCATTCTTATCTCCTTGTACAAAGCTCAAGTCTAAGTGGATCAAAGAACTCCACATAAAACCAGAGACACTGAAACTTATAGTGGAGACAGTGGGTGAAGAGCCTTGCAGATATGGGCACAAGGGAAAGATTTCTGAACAGAACAGCAATGGCTTGTGCTGTAAGATCAAGAATTAACAAATGGGACCTCATAAAATTGCAAACTTCCGTAAGGCAAAGGACGCTGTCAGTAAGACCAAAAGACAACCAACAGATTGGGAAAAGATCTTTACCAATTCTAAATCCGATAGGGTACTAATATCCAATATATATAAAGAACTCAAGAAGTCAGACTCCAGAAAACTAAACAACCCTATTAAAAAATGGAGTACAAATCTAAACAAAGAATTCTCAACTGAGGAATAATGAATGGCTGAGAAGCACCTAAAAAAAATGTTCAACATTCTTAACCATCAGGGAAATGCAAATCAAAACAACCCTGAGATTCCACCTCACACCAGTCAGAATGGCTAAGATAAAAAACTCAGGTTACAGCAGAAGCTTGTGAGGATGTGGAGAAAGAGGAACACTCCTCCATTGCTGGTGGAACTTCAAGCTGGTACAACCACTTTGGAAATCAGTTTTGTGGTTCCTCAGAAAACTGGATATAATTTGACCAGAAGATCCAGCAATATCACTCCTGAGCATATACCAAGAAGATGCTCCACCATGTAGTAATGACACATGCTCCACTATGTTCATAGCAGCCTTATTTATAAGAGCCAGAAGCTGATAAGAACCCAAATGTCTCTATACAGAGGAATGGATACAGAAAATTTGGTACATTTACACAATGGAGTACTACAAAACTATTTTTTTTTCTGAGACAGGGTTTCTCTGTATAGCCCTGGCTTTGCTGGCACTCACTTTGTTGACTAGGCTGGCCTCGAACTCATAAATCCACCTGCCTCTGCCTCCCAAGTGCTGGTATTAAAGGCATGGGCCACCACTTCCCTGCTACACAACTATTAAAAACAATGAATTTATGAAAATCTTATACAAATGGATGGATCTGGAGGATATCATCTTGAGTTAGGTAACCTAATCACAAAAGAGCACACATGATATGCACTCACTGATAAGAGGATATTAGCTCAGAAGCTCAGAATCCTTTTTAGAAGAGGAAACAAAATACCCATGGAAGGAGTTACAGAGATAAAGTTTGGAGCAGAGCCTGAAGGAACAGCCATCCAGAGACTGCCCCACTTGGGGATCCATCCCATAAACAACCACCAAACCCAGATACTAGACAGATGCCAACAAGAGCCTGCTGACAGGATCCTGTTATAGCTGTTTTCTTAATTTGCCAGTGCCTGGCAAATACAGAAGTGGATGCTCACAGTCATTCATTGGATGGAGCACAAGGTCCCCAATGATGGAGCTAGAGAAAGTACCCAGGGAGCTGAAGGGATCTGAAGCCTCATAGGAGGAACATCAATATGAACTAACCAGTACCCCCAGAGCTCCTTGGAGCTAAACCACCAATCAAAGAAAACACATGGTGGAACTTGTGGCTCTAGCTATATATGTTGCAGAGGATGGCCTAGTCAATCATCAATGGGAAGAGAGGCCCTTGGTCCTGTGAAGGCTCTATGCCCCATTACAGGGGAAATGCCAGAACCAGGAATGGGAGTGGGTGGGTTGGGGAGTAGGGGGAGGGGAAGGGGATAGGGGATTTTCAGAGGGGAAACTAGGAATGGGGATAACATTTGAAATGTAAATAAAGAAAATATCTAATAAAATAATTAAAAAATTGAAATAAAGGATAAAAATGATACATGGCTAATCTCTTAAAATTTAACTTAGTTTCTTAATCTATGAAATTTTAAAAGTAAATTGATGTATAAAACATTTACTGAAATTAATTCTTTCCTATAATTTACATCAATATATTCTTTTCATTTAAATTAATATTTATAAAGAGAATGAATAATTTAATTTGATTTTGGCAAAACTGAGTTCTATTATCTCTTTTGCTAGATAACATGTTTCAAGTAGTGTGGATGTCAAATTATCTCTATTTTCAACAGTTTATTTTTTTAGCACTTTCTAAGGTGTTTTTTCACTAAAATATGCAGTGATCTTCCCACTTCTCCCTCAAAGTTATATACATATTTGAGAAATGTGTACTTGTCATATCTATGTGCCCACATTAATATAGATGCTGAAATATCTAATTATATTTTGGGGAAATACAAACCACTAAAATTAATAAACAATTATCTCACACCATAAAGAAAATTTAGTAGCCATAATCACTATTTCACAGAAGATGGTGGCCTGTGTGTTTTGTGTATTTAAGAGATTGAGTGTAGGGTTCTGAACCTCAGAGTCACTTTATACTTTCTGTGAGTAAGATTGTTACAACATTGCCACACGTGTGGAAATATTCACTGCAAAATGTCTTTACAAAATGTATTCACTTCAAAATGCATTAGAATGAATGGATATCAGAAGCAACTTTGTGGTTAATTTTAGACATATACTAGGCTTTATAAATCAGGGAAGCTTCAGCCAGAAAATGTTTATGTGTTAAGTTTTGAAAATGTCCCCTCGAAGGTGTGTGGTCCACATGTGCACTTTGGGTCAGAGATGTAAGATATAGAGCAAACAACAACAATTCAAGGAAAATCTTCCAAAACTGCCAGGTGTGATGGCAGGCACCATTAATCCCAGTACTGAGGTGGCAGAGACAGGCAGACTTCTATGTGAAAGACCAACTTGGTCTAACCAGTAACTTCCAACACTGCCTCAGAAAATGTAAAATAAACATTCCTGAGACACTTACATAAAATCTTTGTGAAAAAGTTTGCTAACGGTGCCGAGTTACTTAGTGATGTGCATATTGACTGGAGAAGTATTTATTTTATCGTTAAAGGTTTATTTTTAATTATTTTTAAGTCTGTGCATGCATAGGTGTCAGTGTGTATGTGCATATGTGAGTGCAGTTGCCCATAGTGTCCAGAAGAGGGAGAAGGATGGTGGAGCTGGAATTACAGGATTCTGCCAGGCCTGTGTGTTGGGTGCTGAAAACTGAATTTGGGATCTCACAAGAGCAGCAGTACTGCTCTTAACTGCTGAGCCACCTCTCCAGTCCCTCAGAAAATATTCCTTTGAAATTACATTGTTAGAATGTCTAAATCTCTAACACTTAACTAAAGTTCATGTAAATTTAGTTTTGTCTCAGCAACTTTTTCCAATACAAGATCATTGTAGGCAAAGCTGTCTTTGGGAGTATTTTAATGAATAGCATGGGATTAAGAAATGATGACAAAATAGAATTTTTAAAAGGAAGACTATAAAATGAAGAGAAGTACTACTTTTCAATGAAGCAGATTACAGGTGCCAGTCAATGAAGTTAGAGTTGATGTTATGGAAACGTGTTCACTGACTTATCACCCACCTCTCGTTACTGCATAGAAATGAAAAATAAGCCAAGAAACTCTTATTAGACTGAAGAGCTCTTATTCCATTTATTAGAATTAAGGTGGAATTTTTGGTAAGGAATTTTATCTTCTATTGTAGGGAGGTGGCAGGCACTACATTAATCCAATGGTTTAAGCCTGCTGTGGCGGCACAGGCAGATGTAGGTGATTTTAGAATTTAGAAGGTGGAGGAGAAGGATGTAGGAGTTTAAAATTATCCCTCATGAACACAGGATTTACATTTAACCTATATCTCATGTTTCACAGAGAAAACTGAAAGTCCCTCTGGCTTATAAGTACTTATTTAATGTAAAATTATATAATGTTACTATTTATATATATATATTCTATCTATACAATATGATCAAGCTTTTGAGTTTTGGTAAGATCTATAGTTCTGGGTCTCCAATTACTAATCTTCTGCCTAAATAATATTGTATGTTTCCTTAGCTCCAATCTTTATAAACATTTTTACTCAGGTTCTCATACCTGTCAGTAGTGACAGAAAGTTCCTCATATAGTAATTATTGCATTTACATTTATTATTTCCTCTGTATCAATTCCATATTTATGTATTTTTGTTATTGTAAAATTTCAATATTATTCAAGTAAAATGTTGGCACTATTCTTCAAATGAAATTTAACAAGCTGTCATTATTTATATTTTATGACATTCATTACATTAATATATATTACATTTATATATATTATATTTGTTTCAAAGCAGGGCTTCATATAGACCTGGCTGGTCATAAACTCACTGTGTAGCTGAGGCCAGCCTTGCACTTGTGTCTATATCGCTCCAGTTCTGGGATATAGGTAGAGAGGAATTTTCATCCAGCAATATGGCTGCTCTGGCAAGGGATCACATCCAAAGATCTAGATCTGTATAATCTGGAGACATGTCTGCCATATACCTTTAATCCCTTGGGTGGTAGTACAAACAGACCCTTAGTACACACCCTTAAGGGAAATTTAGTTTGTAGAAGGAAGCAGCCATGTTTGAAAGTGACCACTAATCGAGTGGTAGACAAAGTGGTGAGCCAGAGACAAAGATTTGACAGAGGGAGTCAGAGATAGAATACTTCCACCTCTCATGAGCGAACACAGGAAAGAGAAGCTATTTAAGAGGAGCTCAGGGAGAGAGAGAGTTGAGTCACTTTGGGAGTCAGAGTTGAATTTGTTAGTGAGTTCTTGTAGTTCTTTGCAGGTCAGCGGAGGTAATTGAAGCCAGAGAAGAAGAAGCCAGAAGAACAAATTGCCAAAATTACTTTCAGGCCAAGCAGAAAATTTCAGTAAAAAACTGAGAGAAGCCAGATTGAATCAGTCAGTTTGGAGAGGAGTTTGAGCCAGAAGAGCTGAGTTAGACCAGCCAGCCAGAGTTCAGCAAGAACTAGAAAGGGTGAGATTATTCACTTCTGAGAAGGCAATGACATCAGGCAAATTAAAGTTACTTTTACATACAGGTATGTATTACCAAGACTGGTACAAATTTTACTTTTTTTTATTAGATATTTTCTTTATTTACATTTCAAATGTTATCTCCTTTCCTGTGACTCTAGCTATATATGTAACAGAGGATGGCCTTGTTGGTCATCAATGGGAGGAGAGGCCCTTGGTCCTTTGAAGGCTCTATGCCCCAGTGTAGGGGAAATGCCAGGACCAGGAATGGGAGTGGGTGGGTTGGGGAGCAAGGGGAGGAGGGAGGGGATAGGGGATTTTCAGAGGGAAAACTAGGAAAGGGGATAACATTTGAAGTAAATAAAGAAAATATCTAACAAATTTTACTTTTAATTGATAAAAATTATTTTCTGGATTTTTGGGGTGACATGTAGTGCTTTGATAAGGGCAATGAAATGCAGCACCTCACATACTAGAATTTAATTCCCAGTACTACTGAGGCAATGGAAAAATCAAATCTAGTATTAACTAACAATTTACATGGAGCAAATCTGTGTTTTGCGGTTAGGTTTGTTTGCTTTTTCACTTAGAATAAATAAAACAAAACAAGAAATTATGTTTTGAGATAGTCGTATGTCAGCACTTTAAGTTGTCAAATCTCTTATAACAAATTTTAAAATTTTTTATTAAAAAATTGAAATGCACCTTATACATAGGATTTTAAGTAAAACTACTCTCAGTGTTCTGTGCCTAGCAGATACAATTTACCATAGAGATGCCAGCAAAACATAATCCACATTGAGTTTAAGCTATATGCGAATTAATATAGGGTCTATATAAGTTAACTGTTTTAAAGAAAAAACCCTACATTTAAAAAATATAAGTACATATGCCACATCTCTAATTGCCTAAAGTTACTGTAGAATTTGATATAGGATGAATAGGTTTTTAAATTTTTATTGAAAATAGATTCTTCTCCCATATATTACATCAGAACCAGTTTCTTCTCCCTACACTCCTCCTAGCTGCCACCCACCTTCCCTATCTGCTAGATCCATCCCCTTTCTGTTTCCTCTTCAGCAAAGAGCCGGCCTCCAAGAGACAACAGGCACACAGGACAAAACAACCTACAGCAAGGCAAGGCAAACGCCTTGCCATACAGGCTGGACAAGGCAACCCAATAGGAAAAGAGTCTCAAGACCAGGCAAAGGAGTCAGAGACAAAATGGCTCCCACTGTGGGAACCTCACAAAAACCCCAAGCTAACAACAGCCATAAGGATACACAGAGGACTAGTGTAGATGCATGTAGGCCCTGTACTTGCCACGTCAATGTGTTTCATTTGGGGTCTTTGTGGGTCTGTGACTCTCTAGTGTGAGGTGTAGATTTGATGGGGGAAAAAAAAGAAAGGAAAAGGAAAAGGAAAAGAAAAAGAAAAAGAAAAAGAAAAAGAAAAAAGAACAAAAACCACCAAGAGGACTGAGAATAAAGGGCAGTTAGGTTTCTTTTTGTTTTTTGTTTGTTTGTTTTTTTGTTTTAAAACAAATGAAGTCCTTTTTACCTCACTGAAGCTTTCAGAGAGAAAGAAGACTACTAACTCATTCTACTCACCTTTCTTCCTTGATTATGTCCAGCCAGGTGTGCTAAT
Source organism: Mus caroli (assembly GCF_978045245.1). Lineage (NCBI taxonomy): Eukaryota > Metazoa > Chordata > Mammalia > Rodentia > Muridae > Mus > Mus caroli. Next base: position 14,282,148 of record NW_028227259.1, read on the forward strand.
GCTACCCTGGAGGCTGCAGTAATCTTACTTGCCAGGACAAGTTCAAAATCCTTGGAACTCAACAATTATCTGTAATTAGCACTTATCTTCACTTTGCACCATACCTTCCAGTAGCAATAAAAGCTACTAGATTTTAAAATAAATGTGATGACTTTCATGACCTTGTTTTACAGTTTTCTGGAGGCGATATTAAAGCCACTGTAAAGTATTGTAGTTTAATTCTTAGAGATGTGTTTTCTTGACATGCTATCTTACTTATATTGAACAATATACATACATACATACATACATTCATACATTCATACATTCATACATGCATGCATGTATTTCTTTACAAAATATAATAAATGAAATATTTCTGAAGGATTATCCTAATTAGTTCTTTGTTTGTTTAAAAAGGGACACAGTGCAATAAGCTTATTCAATTGTAATCCCAATACTCTCATGGTAAGGTTACAATATGGAACCATCTCTACTATCTAGTTCCCTGTGTCTTTATAACAAAGAGGTGACTATTGGGCCCCAGTACTTTCTACTAACAAATATCACTTAAAAAGTAAAATAATTCTTTTAAAATAAAGTCTGCTAATATTAACCCAGATTAATAATGGCCATTATAACATTTTCAAGTATATTTGGATATATTATCAAATTCATTGCATATTATCCTTGAAATTTACTATAGTGTCTCAAAAGACTTTGGGCAAGAGATTATTTATTTGTGGTCAGTGGATAAAGCTGTCTGCTACCCAAGACTGCGGACCTGAGTTTGATAGCAGTGACTCACATAGTGAAACGAGAAAAGACACTTGAAAGTCGTCCTCTGACCCCTATGTGTGCATCATCGTAGGCATATGCCCCTACATATGTTCAAACTTATAAATAAAAATGTGTTTTTAACAACAAGAGCATCGATTATTGACCAATGGTTATGCCGCTGATGCCTGAGGTAGAGAATTCATAAGATAGAATTTGTGAACTTCTAAGAGATGTGGCAAAACAAATTCCTTAGAGGGTCACCACTGTGTTTGATTTTAAAAGTAAACGCATCTTCATTATCACACAATAATCAAGGACTTTAATCTATTTTTTCACAGTTTATATGTTTATGTTATCACATAAATATGTTATTAATTATGAATACCTATGAAATCATTAAATAACACACATGTAAATTCCTGCCTCATTTATTTACAATATCCTAATGTCTGTAGTAGGTGTTGATACTCTTGTTTAAAGAGATGGACAATGCACATATTAGGCTGACTAAATTTCAAAAGTCATAAATTGGACTATTACCATATTACCAATAAGGTGGCCTATATTTATTTACTAATTTGTGATAGAAATACTTTATGTGATAGTAATTCTCGTCCTGTATATACTCTGCTGTAATCATCTGTGAGAAAGGAGTTTGAGGCTTAGGAGAAGCACTTCATGGTTTCATGTGTGTATAGATGTGAACCAGGAACTCAGTACTTGTGGGGAATGTGGCCTGGAAAAAACTAAGAATAGGGGATGGGATAAATATGTCCCCGTTTTATTTGCAAATGTTAATTTGTTTTTTATAAATGACTCCTTTGTATGCTATTACCTTGTATGAGACAACAAAGTGAATGACAATGACACTGAATATTATCTAAGCAACACTCGTGCTGAGTTCATGGCATTTTGTATGTTTGTTAGTCCATAGACTTACAGTGTCAAGACTATTTATCATTGCCCTTTAGACCACAGAGAAAACACAGAGGGTATATAAGATTATTTGTTTAACCTCTCTAATTGTCTAATTGTTACTGGAGGGTTCAAAGTAATGATCATTTCCACCTCAATCAAAACAAAGCCAGTTGGCTAGTCTAATTTAAATCCTGGGGGTCTGCCCTTTCAACTGAGAGGTGTTTGGAATGCTTTCCAAGCCTATTAAAGATTAGTCATGATTTAGCCTTCTTTGCTTTTCATGGGTGTTGCCTTAGTTATGTTTTTACTGCTGTGAACAGACACCATGACCAAGCTAACACTTAGACAACCTTTAATTGAGACTGGCTTACAGGTTCAGAAGTTCAGTTGATTATCATCAAGGTGGGAATGTGGCACCATCCAGGCAGTAATGGTGCAGGAGGAGCTGAGAGTTCTACATCTTCATCTGAAGGCTGCTAGGAAAAGACTGGCTCTCACATGGAGAGGAGGGTATTAAAGCCCATGCTGACAGTGACTGACTACTCCAACAAGGCCACACTTCCTAATGGTGCCATGTCAGACCAACCATATTCAAACAAAGCCACTACTACTGAAGCTATGAAATAGAGCCTAAGACACTTTCTTGTATTGTGGCCGAGGACTGAGAAAGGAGATAGTGTCCAATTTTCATTAATTTTATTTTCCTAAGTGAGAATAGTTGTGTTAGCTGTGATAAGGGCTTTTATTTGCACTAACCCGGAATCAACAAAATAGATACATCATGCAATAAGCAAGTATTATTTTGACCTGCTCAGATTTAAGAGTTTTGGGAAAGTGGGCCAAGCCTGCAGATTCTTTCTGCATTCTGTGCTAAGATGTCTTTCTTTCTGAAATAAAGCCCCAAAGAACATAATTCATGGAAGAAAAGTAAGCTTTTCTGATGGATTTCCTCTCATGCTTTTAATGTCTTTTAAGAAGCCTTTTGACACATGCATCTTAGCATCCATATTATTACGATTAGAAATAGCTAAGATCTCTTTGCAAAAAATTTTTATTGGAATTCAGCTATTACCTTGTATGAGACAACAAAGACCAGATAATTTCACAAGATGAAAAATTAAGAACATAAGTGGACATGACTTTTTAAATGTTTAAAAATTCAAATAATTCCCCAAAGCCTGAAGAAAACAATGCCTGGGCATGATAGAAAGCTGGTGAGTGGGAGAGCTGAGAGAAAATAACAGGATACAGTTCTGATACGAACCCAAATGTGGAAGAATGAGGAGGAGGAGGGTTCAAACAACAGGGAAGGAAGGTCAACACATAAGGAGAGGGGAAGGAAGAATAATACTAAGGTTGTTTGAAAAAGTTCCAATTAATCTTATTATTTTATATTTCTATAAAATTACACACAATTTATATGCTTATGAATATACATCTATCTATTTATACACACACACACACACACACACACACACATTCATCTTTAAAAAGTCACTTCACTAGAGTTTACAGTGTTTCCCACAAGAACCATAGACTAACAAAAACTTCAGTAGCAGGCATGAGAAGGCTCTTTTACAGTGGCTGTGATGAGACAGGCTGACTCTAAAATCCCAAGAGTATTGAGTACACAAATTTTACCAGATAATTTATTACTCCTACTTTGTTATTGTAAATCTTACCTATAGGTAAGCATAGCTAATACAACTCAATACAGAGAAGTATTAGCTATCACCAGAAATTAACAACTAGGCACAATCACTGACAGGTCATTGGGAGCCCAGAGATGTCCCTGTCCCAGGGGATACATTTACTTCATAGTTCATGCCTCTATGGGTCAAGTGATATCACAGAAAAGGGGGTGGAAAGATTCTAAAAGCCAGTAAGTAGGAAGCCTCCGTGAAACTGTTGCATTACAGCCGTTTTCTCCAAGGTTGAGTAGCTTTCCATCTTGGAGGGAAAGTTGAGAGTCACTCTCAGGCAAGCCAAACTCCAAAGAAGAGTCTCAGTCAAACCCAGGAAAAACCAGAGACCAGACAAGCAGCTTAGAAGAAGCAGAGAACTTGTAGAATATGTAGTTCTATGTTCATGGGATACAGAACAAAGACCAGATGAGCTGCCTGGAAGAGGCTCAGACATTCTAGTTACTTAGAAAGAACTCTAAAAGCTTGGAGCTACCTGAAGTATGTACAGTCTGCTCCAGCTTTTGTGAGCTATCACACATGCTGGGGTGAGCTTTGATGATGTCATTGTCTTTGAGCCTTTCCGTTCCTACTGCGGTAGCCCCTCACCCATATTTCTGTAAGTACCCCCAGTAAAATCACTGGCTCCCCATGTTGCTAACTCACTATCTGGGGTAAGTAGACATCTTCTAGGAAAAATCTGTCTGTCACACAATAACAATCTCTCACAGATCTTAACAATAACAGTATCAATAGCATGCTAATATGGAAGGGGAACTCTCATAGGATTACAATGCTGAAGAACTGTAGGTAGCTGATGGCCAGCGAGAGAAGGAAGAGGTACCATATCCTAGGGATTAACGCCCTCGAATGGTCAGCCCTGAAACTCTATACACACAAACAACAAAGATAGACTCAGTGTCTGGGAAGGGTCTGCAGTAAGGAAAGAAAAGGGAAAAGTGATGTAACTATATTTAAACAAAAAATGTATAATAAAATAAAATAAAATGCGAAAAAGGAAGCTTTTATAATAAGCATGTTACCAGAAGTCCTTTTCCAGGGAAGAGAAAAGACCAAAGTGGGTCAAGCCAGCTTGCTGGCCTAGGCTGTCCATGGATGCTGTCTCACTCCGCAGCATGACCTGCCATTGAAAAGCAGGCAGCTACTTGCCCTGGAAATGGTGGGTCAAATTAATATGCTTGTAATGCAGAGGATTATGTGCTAAATTTGGAGAATTAAACCAGAGAATACTAATTCAGCGGAATAAAAACTCCTGTGAGGAGCATGCTCTGTCCTTAAGAGTAAAGCTGCCAGAGACTGCAGAATGTCAGCTCCTCCCAGGGATATGGGGTGATTTGGCAGCCAGTTAATCCCTTAGTGAATCTGTGGGGCAGCTTTTGGAGCCAAATGCACAAGCTCAGGGGGATATTTACATAATGTCTCTCTCTCTCTGATCATAGGATTAATGGTGCCACTTTTAAAACATGGTAAGTCTGATCTTCTTTGCTGTTTGAACTGGATGGTTTTCCAGTTTCTGTTTGAAGCAACATACATGACTATTTTCCGGTGCTGTTCTAGAAGGTACTGTCTTTCCTATTGTTTCCAACTATCATTTTCATCTTCTCCTTAACTGCCATTTTAGAGAAAAGAGCAAAGCCCAGGTTTTTCTCTCTCTTTTTTTTGTCTCCCTTTCCTTTGCCTCCCACTTGGTTGTCTCCCCATCTTCCCTTCCTTTCTTTCTCCTGCTCCCACTTCCCTCCCTTTCTTTCTTTTCATATGTAACCCAAGTAGCCTCAAACTAATACCCATCCTACCTCAGACTTCCCTGTGTTGAGATTTGCAGGTATGCCACCATGCTGGCTTCGAACTACACAGTTTTAAGCCATGAGTACCAAGAAAGCTGCTATAAGCTTCTTATGGTCCCATTCATGATTAGGACCAACAGGAGGGCTGACTCACCAAATCCTGTCTGTTAGGAGGTGTAGTTTCCAGCG